>NC_135829.1:13049342-13204342 GCF_964213995.1 Mustelus asterias
AGAAGAGAGAGAGGGGGTAGAGAGAGAGAGAGGGGTAGGAGAGAGCGAGAGGGGGTAGAGAGAGAGAGAGGGGGGAGTGTGAGAGAGAGAGAGAGGGGGGTAGAGAGAGAGAGAGGGTAGAGAGAGAGAGAGGGGTAGAGAGAGAGAGGGGGAGTGTGAGAGAGAGAGAGAGGGGTAGAGAGAGAGAGGGGGAGTGTGAGAGAGAGAGAGGGGTAGAGAGAGGGGGAGTGTGAGAGAGAGAGAGGGGTAGAGAGAGGGGGAGTGTGAGAGAGAGAGAGGGGGTAGAGAGAGAGAGAGGGGGAGTGTGAGAGAGAGAGAGGGGTAGAGAGAGGGGGAGTGTGAGAGAGAGGGGGGTAGAGTGTGAGAGAGAGAGAGTGTGAGAGAAGTTGTGTGGGAGAGAGGGAGTGCGAGAGAAGGAGAGGGAGTGAGAGAGAGAGAGGGAGTGTGAGAGAAGTAGTGTGGGAGAAGGAGAGGGAGTGTGAGAGTGAGAGAAGGAGAGGGAGTGTGGGAGAGAGGGAGTGTGAGAGAAGGAGAGGGAGTGTGAGAGAAGGAGTGTGGGAGAGAGGGAGTGTGAGAGTGAGAGAAGGAGAGGGAGTGTGAGAGAAGGAGTGTGGAGAGAGGGAGTGTGAGAGAGGGAGTGTGAGAGAAGGAGTGTGGGAGAGAGGGAGTGTGAGAGGGAAGGGGCGGAGGGTGGTCCCAGCAGCTTCAGTCTGGAGCAGCGGCGCACGGAGCGGGGCAGAGGCCGGGAGAGGGGGCAGTTTGTGCGGCCGGGGAGGGCGGAGGGGCCGGGCTTTGGGGCTCTCACTGACGGGGCTGATGGCCGGGGCCTGCCGGCTGCTGCTGCTGCTGTCGGGCTGCTCGCTGTCCCTCCGGCCGGCCGGGGCTCAGGGCGGAGCGGGAGCGGCGGTGCCCGGGCCCGGGGAGCCCGGTGGGCTGGGGGCAGGTGATCCAGTGGGAGAACCGGGGCCGCCTCTACAGCCTGCTGAGCAGCGGCTCCCGCTACCTGCCGGCCGGCCCGGTGCAGCCCGCCGCCCGCCGCTGGCTGGCGGGATCCCGGCGGGCGGGCGGCACCGGGCGGCGCCAGGCGCCTTCCGCGCCCCCAGCGGGCGGCCTCGGGACGGTGCGGGGTCAGACCCGGCACCCGTTCGGCTTCGGGCAGGTGCCGGATAACTGGAGGCAGGGCACGGTGGGCGACCCCAGTCACACCCACCGTTACCCGGTGGCCGCCCGCCCGCGATCGTACCAACCCGCCGCCGCCGCGCTGCCGCCCAGCGAGCCCGCCTCCGACTACGGGGCGCCGCGGGCTTCCTTCGACGGCCTGGACGAGACCCTCGCTCAGCGGCGCCTGCCGCTGGGGGGCGGTGGCGCCGGAGGCTACCCCTACCCGGCCCGCGGCCGCTACGACGACCACCGGGAGAACGGCCCCCCTTACCGAGGGCAGGGCCACTTCGCCGGGCAGCCGAGGTACGCCGTGCCGCAGCAGCGGCCTGCCGCCTTCGACGCGCTCGACCGCAGGTACACGCACAGCCTGTACGACGAGAGCCGGGGCGAGCGCGCGTCGGCGTCCCTCTCGCTCCCTTCCGGCGCGGCGCCCTTCTCGCTGCCCTCCGGCGCGGCGTCGGCGCCCTTCTCGCTCCCGTCTGGCGCAGGCGGCGAACCCGCTCTCTCCTCCTCCGAGTTTGGCCAGCCCGCCTCCGAGGGTACCGGCTTCTACTACCCCTTCGGCCGCAACGTCCCGCTGGATTCATATCCTCCTCCTCCCGCCACGCAGAATCCAACGCTCCCGTCGACAACTCGGAACAGTACGCGCTCCGGCGAGTGGAGCCAGCGGCGGGACTGAACAACTGAGGCGACATCTTCCCCTCCCGCGTCTGGCCCTGGGCAGCGTGTACAGGCTGGACCAAACCGGCAGAGGTAACGCTCTTTTAAAATGTCTTCACCGGGTTGTCGAGCTTGGTTTCTGATGTTGGGGACAAAAATCTAACCCGAAATTACGAGCGGCTGGCTCGTTGGTCGAGGGGTATAATTCTCGCTGAGGGTAATCGCGTTACAATGCGAAAGGTCCTGGGTTCAATTCCCGGACCAGCTCGGAAACCTTTCGGGTGGCACAGCGGGTAGCGCTGCTGCTTCACAGCACCAGGGACCCGGGTTCGATTCCCGGTTCGGGTCACTGTCTGTTTGGAGTCTGCACGTACTCCCCGTGTCTGCGTGGGTTTCCTCCGGGTGCTCCGGTTTCCACCCACAGTCCGAAAGACATACTGGTTAGGTGCTAAAATTCTCCCTCAGTGTACCCAAACAGGCACCAGAGTGTGGTGACTAGGGGATTTTCACAGTAACTTCATTGCAGTGTTCATGTGAGCCTACTTGTGACACTAGTATATAATAAATATTTAATCTTCAACAATATATATATATTCCGTATCAAACCGGGTGGCACAGTGGTTAACACGGCTGCCTCAGAGCGCCAGGGACCCGGGTTCGATTCCCAGTTTGGGTCACTGTCTGTGCGGAATCTGCACCTTCTCCCCGTGTCTGTGGGTTTCCTCCGGGTGCTCGGGTTTCCTCCCACAGTCTGAAAGACGTGCAGGTTAGGTGGATTGGCCATGCTAAATTGCCGTTTAGTGTCAGGGGGACCAGCTAGGGTGAATTCATGAGACCCAAAGAGAAAATGCTGGAAAATCTCAGCAGGTCTGGCAGCATCTGTAAGGAGAGAAAAGAGCTGACGTTTCGAGTCCAGACGACCGTTTGTCAAAGCATTTTCTCGCATTTTCTCTCTTGGTTTCAGATTCCAGCATCCACAGTAATTTGCTTTTATAAATGCATGGGATTGTGGGGATAGGGCCTGGGTGGGATTGTAGTCAGTGCAGATTCGATGGGTTGAATGGCCTCCTTCTGCGATTCTAAGATATTGTTTTCTCTAAGCATGGTTGGAATTCTTCAAATGCTTGCCTGTCACATCTATTAATGATGTGGAGATGCCGGCGTTGGAGGTAAACACAGTCAGAAGTCTAACAACACCAGGTTAAAGTCCAACAGGTTTATTTGGTAGCAAACGCCACTAGCTTTTGGAGCGTGCTGTTCCTTCGTCAGGTGGAGTGGGAGAGTGCACATCTTCCACTCCACCTGACGAAGGAGCGGCACTCCAAAAGCTAGTGGCGTTTGCTACCAAATAAACCTGTTGGACTTTAACCTGGTGTTGTTGGGCATCTATTGCTGCCCAGTTCAGAGTCCACCTCCCCCCCCCCCCCCCCCCCCCTCCCCCCCCAAAAGCAGGCACACACTAATGAACAAGTTTATAAAAGGCCAAAGTCCATTTCTCATAGCTTCTTTCTTGAATAAATGTACTTCAGAGGGTGAGAATTAAAACACCTTCTGACTGGAATTTTCCCGTCGCGCCCGCCATGGGCGGCGGAACGTGCAAAAGATCCGTAGACCTCTGGCGGGATTTTCTGGTTTTGCGTTAGACAGTTACGTGGGTACGATGGGTATAGAGGGATATGGGCCAAATACAGGCAATTGGGACTAGCTTGGGGGTTTAAAAAAAGGGCAGCACGGACAAATTGGGCCGAAGGGCCTGTTTCGATGCTGTAAACCTCCATGACTAACTAGCTCTTCATGCTCCCGTTATTCGTTGCTGATATCAAATCCATATCGGAAATTAACTCTCATTAGTATTTGAGCAACGTTGTATCTGCTGAAAGGTGCAATGGTTTGATTTGATTTATTGCCACATTTGATTTATTATTGTCACATGTATTAGTGTACAGTGAAAAGTATTGTTTCTTGCCTGCTATGCAGACGTAAGTTCATAGAGAAGGAAAGGAGTTAAAGTTTATTTATTCGTTACAAGTAGGCTTACATTCAAATAGTAATGAAGTTACTGTGAAAATCCGGAGAGTGCAGAATGTAGTGTTACAGTCATAGCTAGGGTGTAGAGAAAGACCAACTTAATCCGAGGTGGGTCCATTCAAAACCCTGATGGCAGCAGGGAAGAAGCTGTTCTTGAGTTGGTTGATACCAACTCAAGAATAGCTTCTTCTCTGCTGCCATCATTTATTCCAGTGAAAAGTATTGTTTCTTGCGCGCTATACAGACAAAACAATCATAGAATCCCTACAGTGCAGAAGGAGGCCATTTGGCCCATCGAGCCTCCACTGCCCATCCAGACCCTATCCCCCTCACTCCATGTATTTACCCCCCTAATCCCCCTGACACTAAGGGTCAACCTAGCATGGCCAATTAACCTAACCGCACATCTTTGGAGTGTGGGAGGAAACCGGAGCATCCAGAGGAAACCCACGCAGACACGGGGAGAACATGCAGACTCCACACAGTCACCCAAGGCCGGAATTGAATCCAGGTCGTTGGAGCTGTGAGGCAGCTGTGTTAACCACTGTGCCACCCAAACAGCAGCGGTACTGGTGTTTAAAATGTGGGAAGAATTGTCAAGCTATGCTTGGTTTCTGCTGTTGGAACAGCATCTAATCAACCATTCAACCTAACATAAGTGAATGATTTGATTTGATTTATTATTGTCACACGTATTGGTATACAGTGAAAAGTATTGTTTCTTGCTGCGTTATACAGACAAAACAATATCACATAGGGGAAAAGGGGAGGGTGCAGAATATGGTTTTGCAGTTACAGTGATGAGACAGATCAGCTTAACATATGATACGACCTTTCAAAAGTCGGATGGCAGCAGGCAAGAAGCTGTTCTTGAGTCGGTTGGTATGTGTACTCAGACTTTTGTATCTTTTTCCCGACGAAAGGTGGTGGAATGAAAGGCGAGGAGCGTTTGAGGACTTTGGGTCTATACTCGATGGAGTTTAGAAGGATGAGGGGAGATCTTGTTGAAACTTACAGAATACTGAAAGGCCTGGATAGAGTGGACATGGGGAAGATGTTCCCATTAGTCATCCGCCAGAATGAAAGGATGACCCTTTAGAACCAAGAATTTCTTCAGCCAGAGGGTGGTGAATCTATGGAATTCATTGCCACAGGCTGTGGAGCACAGGTCATTGAGTGTATTTAAGACAGAGATAGATAGGTTCTTGATTGGTTAGGGGATCAAAGGTTATGGGGGAAAGGCGGGAGAATGGGGTTGCGAAACATTGGCCATGATCGAATGGCGGAGCAGACTCGATGGGCTGAATGGCCTAATTCTGCTCCTGTATTTTATGATCTTAAGGAAGAGGGTACATCCAGGGCGCGTGGGATCCTTGATTATGTTGGCGGTTTTTCCGAAGCAGGAGGGCTTGTCAACAGAGTCAATGGGTGGGTGGCTGGTTTGCGTGATGGATTGGGCTTCATTCACGACCCTTTGTAGGTTCTTGTGGTCTTGGGCAGAGCAGGAGCCATACCAAGCTGTGACACAACCAGAAAGAATGCTTTCAATGGTGCATCAATAAAGGTTGCTCTGGTTACGCAGCATCCAGCTCTCTTTTCTCAGTCAGGAAGGGGAAAAAAAGACATGCATTAACTTAAAACAAACGTTCAACTTCACTACTTCCCAAGCTCTTTACATCCAATCAAGAGCATTAGAATCATAGAATCCCTACAGTGCAGAATGAGATCATTCGGCCCATCGAGTCTGCACCGACCACAATCCTACTCAGGCCCTCTCTCCATAACCCCTAGCATTTACCCTAGCTAGTCCCCCAGACTCTAAGCGGCAATTTAGCCTGGCCAATCCTCTTAACCAACATATCTTTGGACTGTGGGAGGAAACTGGAGCACCCAGAGGAAACCCATGCGGACACGGGGAGAATGTGCAGACTCTGCACAGACAATGACCCAAGCCAGGAATTGAACCCAGGTCTCTGGCGCTGTGATGCAGCAGTGCTAACCACTGTGCCACCGTGCCGCCCTTTAAAAGTGTGTGTCACTCTTGTGGTGTGCTAATATCTGCACACAACAAGCTCCCACACTGATAATGACAGGATGATCTAACTGCAGTGATATTGGGTGTGAGATCTCTACAGACCAAGACACAGGAGAAGGTGGAGCCTCCTCTCTCTCTCTTCCCCCCCCCCCCCACTCTATTTTGAAAGAGGGCAGTGGGATATCTTATGCCCAGTTGAGATTGCGTTTACCTGAATGACTCCTTCAGTGAAATATTGGTGTACCAGCTGAAATTTTGTGTTCAAGTCTCTGAAATGGGAATTTAATGGGCGGCACAGTGGTTAGCACTGCTGCCTCACAGCGCCAGGACCCGGGTTCGATTCCCGGCTTGGGACACTGTCTGTGCGGAGTCTGCAAGTTCTCCCCGTGTCTACCTGGGTTTCCTCCGGGTTCTCTGGTTTCCTCCCACAGTCCGGAAGACGTGCTGGTCAGGTGCCTTGGCCGTGCTAAATTCTCCCTCAGTGTACCTGAACAGGCCCCGGAGTGTGGCGACTAGAGGATTTTCACAGTAACTTAATTGCAGCGTTAATGTAAGCCTATTTGTGACACTAATAAATAAACTTTAACAATGTGCCACCATATCATGAGTGCTCTTGCCAGAATCGTGAGCAATATATATATATTCCATTATCAAACTGGGACGATGGCACAGTGGTTAGCACTGCTCCCTCACAGTGCCAGGGACCTGGGTTCAATTCCCAGCTCGGGCCACTGACTGTGTGGAGTCTACACGTTCTTCCCCGTGTCTGCATGGCGACTAGGGAATTTTCACAGTAACTTAATTGCAGTGTTAATGTAAGCCTACTCGTGACACTAATAAATAAACTAAAACTAAACTGGAAGGCCACATGCAGTGGAGTTTCCCAGGGGTCGAATTAGGACATTGGTATTCAGTGAATGACTCTTGCAGAGAGCTAGCAAGGACGCGATGGGCTGGATGGCCTCTTTCTGTGCTGTCACGATCCGACGATTGAATCAATACAAAACCAAAAGAGTCATGGCAAATGTCTGGTTAACCTGGTTTTATACACGCAGATAGTCTTGGAATCCAATCTCCATGACATGGGGTCAGTCAGAGGTTAATTGTTTTTTGCGTGAGGGACGTTGTAAAATTGACAGCTGCTTCCAAATCTTTAGCTTCGGGTTAAGAAAAGTCAGCACGATATTTTAAAAATACTTCTGACATTTGGAACTACAGTTGTGAACTCGTAGCTACATGGGTATGTGGATACCTTTCCTCCCTGTGTTAAATTTTTGGTCGCAATTTAATGCCAACTTTTCCCATTGTAAATTCGTACGCCCACATTTCCAATCAAATTTCCCTATGTCAACTTTCAGTGTCACAGTTTGTTGATGAACCAGTTACATCACATTTTTCCTTTCCAAAGGAATCATAGAATCCCTCCAGTGCAGAAGAAGGCCATTCAGCCCATCGAGTCTGCATCAACTCTCTGGCAGGACACCTTTACCCAGTCCATATCCCCGTAACTCCACGTTGGTGGCACAGCGGGTCAGCACTGCTGCCTCACAGCGCCAGGGACCTGGGTTCGATTCCTGGTTTGGGTCACTGTCGGTGTGGAGTTTGCACATTCTCCCTGTGTCTGCGTGGGTTTCCTCCGGGTGCTCCGGTTTCCTCCCACAGTCCGAAAGACGTGCTGGTTAGGTGCATTGGCCGTGCTAAATTCTCCCTCAGTGTACCCGAACAGGCGTCGGAGTGTGGCGACTATGGGATTTTCACAGTAACTTCATTGCAGTGTTAATGTAAGCCTACTTGTGACACTAATAAATAAACTTAAATTTACTTTACTTTATTTACCCAGCTAATTCCCCGAACCTATATGCCTTTGGACCTTAAGGGGCAATTTAGCATGGCCAGTCCACTTAACCTGCACCTGGATTTCTGACTGTAGGAGGAAACCAGAATGCCCGGAGGAAACCCACGCAGACACGGGGAGAACGTGCAAATTCCCCACAGTCAGTCACCCGAGGCCGGAATCGAACCCAGGTCCCTGGCGCTGTGAGGCAGCAGTGCTAACCACGATGCCACCGTGCCATCCTAAAGTTAGGTTTATATATTTAGTTTAATTTACTGTCTTATTGTTAGTTTATTTAGTTTATTGTCTTATTGTCACAGTTTAGTTTACATACTTATTGTCACAAGTATGCTTACATTAACACTGCAATGAAAATCCCCTAGTCGCCACACTCCGGCGCCTGTTCGGGTACACTGAGGGAGAATTTAGCACGGCCAATGCACCCTAACCAGCACGTCTTTCCGACTGTGGACTCTCCTATGCAAATTGACAAAGCTCCCTTGTATTAGTTTGCTTTTGTGAACCTCTCATCTGTTTTAGCCACTAAGCCCTGATCACCACACTATCTATTGCCTTTTGGAGCAGATCGTTGTGGTTTAATGGGCCCTGAACTGATTGTTGAACATCTGACATGTGCTGAAAGAGACGCGAGACTCTTGTCTCTTTAAGATGCATTTTGGACGGCGCACAACAGGAGGACACGGAGTCTGAGTCCTGGCTTCCTCTCTGTTAGCTGAGTAAACAGTGAGGGACCCTGTGCAAAGTACAAAGAGCTACTGTGTGTGGTCAGGTTACGCACATCTGATTTGAGAAATAATGAATAGGAAGGTGCGTGTGTCCGAGGCTCTTTTCACCGTGACGTTGACTGAAATTCCACATCGGATTGTCACTCATAAACCCAATGAGGACGTCAGGAGAAACTCTTGTATGCGGAGAGTAGCTGGAATGTGGAGCCTGCTACCCACTGGGACAAATAGCAGGAATTAATTCGAGGGGGAGCAAGAAATGTACCTGTGGGAGGAAGAAATAGAAGGATATGGGCGGCACGGTGGCTCACAGCGCCAGGGACCCGTGTTCGATTCCCGGCTTGGGTCACTGTATGTGCGGATTCTGCGCGTTCTCCCCGTGTCTGCATGGGTTTCCTCTGAGTGCTCCGGTTTCCTCCCACAGTCCAAAGATGTGCGGGTTAGGTGCATTGGCCGTGCTAAATTCTCCCTTGGTGTCAGGGGCACTGGCAGGGAAAATACATGGGGTAATGGGGATAGGACCTGGGTGGGACTGTTGTCGGTGTCGTCTCAATGGGCTGAATGGCCTCCTTCTGCACTGTAGGGATTCTATGTCATTAACATCCGTACAGTCTATTTAGGGTGACACAGCGGTTAGCACTGCTGCCTCACAGGGACCCGGGTTCGATTCCCGGCTTGGGTCACTGCCTGTGCGGAGTCTGCACGTTCTCTCCGTGTCTGCGTGGGTTTCCTCCGGGTGCTCCGGTTTCCTCCCCCAGTCCGAAAGACGTGCTGGTTAGGTGCATTGGGCGTGCTAAATTCTCCCTCGGTGTAACCCGAACAGGCGCCGGAGTGTGGCGACTAGGGGATTTTCACAGCAACTTCATTGCAGTATTAATGTAAGCCTACTTGTGACACGAATGAATAAACTTTATTTGGGACAAATGTGTTTGAGATTTTATGCAATCATACCACAATTTCTGAAAGTGATTCGCTGTGCTTTAATCGAAGTTCTCTTTGTGGTACCCCAGTCGTAGATGGACACGCTGATTTCTGTTTTGGCGTAAGATTAGGCTGAATTCTAAGATCTCTGATGCCAGGAAGCTTTTGTATCTTAACTTCTATATTGTTGTTAGACATTGTATCCCATTTATTATCATAGAATCACTACAGTGCAGAAGGAGGCCATTCAGCCCATCGAGTCTGCGCCGACCACAATCCCACCCAGGCCCTATCCCCGTAACCCCATGCATTTAACCCTGCTAATCCCCCTGAAACTCCGGGTCAATTTAGCACGGCCAATCCACCTAACACGCACATCTGTGGAGAGTGGGAGGAAACCGGAGCACCCGGAGGAAACCCACGCAGACACGGGGAGCATGTGCCAAACTCCACACAGATTTGGGATCGAACCCGGGTCCCTGGCGCTGTGAGGTGGCAGTGCTAACTGTAGATGTATGGGGACAAAACGTCACCTGCTTGAGCCCCCAGCTGTCTCCCCCATTCTTGCTTGGACCTGCTGAAGTACGGATCCATGGCCAACAGTAAATGTAGATTCCTTTTTCATCTGAATTCCATCCTTAACCCACATCCGTGTTTCCGAGCGCAGGTTGGGATTGAGTAACCCGTTTGATAATTTGCCATACCTCTGTGAAAGGGGGAAGAATCAGAATGGACATAGAAAATAGAAGCAGGAGTAGGCCATTCGGCCCGTTGACCCCGCTCCGCCATTCATCGAGTCACAGAGATTTGAGACACAAACAGGCCCTTCAGCCCATCACGTCTGTGCCGGCCATCAAGCACCTGTCTATTCTTATTCCAATTTCCAGCGCTTGGTCCATAGCCTTGTTTCAAGTGCTCACCCAAATGTTTCTTAAAATATCATGTGGGTGCCCACCATTATAATCCCTTCAGGCAGCGATTTACCTTGCGTTAAGTACAATGGCCGGGATTCTCCCAAGGAAAAATTAAGTGCCCAACAGGTGGGGAAACGGGAGATTTTCCCGCCCTTTTTTTTGAGCGTACTAAGTGGAACGAATCTCCGGCACTCTGTGCTCTGCAGATTGCCTCAGCGGGATTCATGCTGGAAAGTGGGGGGAGGCGGACATATTGGGGGGGAGGGGAGGGGAGGGTCCATATCCCTCTCGACAGGCCGGAATCGGTGCTCTGAATGGGTCACTGCGCATGTGTCCATCTGTTAGTGGGGAGATTGATGCATGCGTGCCAAGTACTCATCCAGGTACTTTTTAAAGGATGTGAGGCATCCCATCTCCACCACCCTCCCAGGTAGCGCATTCCATACCCTCACAATCCTCTGGGTAAAAAAGATTTTCCTCAAATCCCCCCCCCCCACTAAACCTCCCACCCCTCACTTTTAACTTGTGTCCGCTCGTAACTAACCCTTCAACTAAGGGGAACAGCTGCTCCCTAATCCACCCTGTCCATGCCACTCGTAATCTTGAACACCTCCAACAGGTCGCCCCTCAGTCTTCTCTGCTCCAATGAAAACAACCCAAGCCTATCCAACCTCTCTTTATAACTTAAATGTTCCATCCCAGGCAACATCCTGGTAAATCCCCTCTGCGATCACATCCTTCTTATAATGTGGCGACCAGCACTGCACACACTACTCCAGCTGTGGCCCCACCAAAGTTCTATACAACTTCAACATGACTTCCCTGCTTTTGTAGTCTATACCCCTATTGATAGTCACGATTATAGTGAATGGTAGTGCAGGCTCGAACGGACTCCTCCACTTCCTATTTTCCATGTTTCTACGTATTCAAGGCTTAAGTTTGCCAAGAATCGAGCCCGTATCCTAAAACAAGAGTCAGGCACTTGATTCTGGGTTCCTCTGATGAGGAGGATCACAAAATTCACAAGCAGACCTCCATTGCAACTCTGGAGAACTTGCAAGTAAAGTAAAGTTTATTCATTAGTGTCACAAGTGGGTTTACATTAACACTGCAATGAAGTTACTGTGAAAATCCCCGAGTAGCCACACTCCGGCACCTGTTTGGAGGGAGAATTTAGCACGGCCGATGCACCTAACCAGCACGCCTTTCGGGACTGTGGGAAGAAATCGGAGCACCCGGAGGAAACTCATGCAGAGAATGTGCAGATTCCCCACACAGTGACCCGAGCCTGGAATCGAACCCGGGTCCCTGGTACTGTGAGGCAGCAGTGCGAACCACTGTGCCACCCGCAAACCAGAGTCTGGACTCTAGTCTTTTAGATTCGATTTGATTTATTATTGTCATTAGCATACAGTGAAAAGTATTGTTTCTTGCGCGCGATACGGATAAAGCATACCGTTCATAGAGAAGGAAACGAGAGAGTGCAGAATGTTACAGTCATAGCTAGGGTGTAGAGAAAGATCAACTTAATGCGTGGTAGGTCCATTCAAAAGTCTGGCAGCAGCAGGGAAGAAGGTGTTCTTGAGTCTTAACTTGTGCAAGTTAATGGTGAAAGACCTCAATGACATTATTTGTACCTCCTGGTGGAACAAAGCCCCCTTCTCTGCACTCCAGTAAATAACATTTTTGGATCTTGGCCCATGACTGCTAGATTCGTATCTGCGTTCGGATGAATACGAAGAAAAGCACTGATTTTCCACACATGGTTTACAGTTGAAATATCTAATGTGTAATCTTGTGACTGACGCGCAGTGATGGAAAGTTCCATTATGCGCACTAGTTGTTTACTCCAGCAGATTGTCAGCAAGCAACAAGCCTGACCCGGAATTAATGGCTGGATAGCGTGACTATTGACTGAATATTGTTTCAGAAAAGTAAAGGCAAAAGTGGTCTGAAATTGAGATAAATTGTTGTACCCCATAAGAACATAAGAAATAGGAGCAGGAGTAGGCCATCTAGCCCCTCGAGCCTGCCCCGCCATTCAATAAGATCATGGCTGATCTGAAGTGGATCAGTTCCACTTACCCGCCTGATCCCTATAACCCCTAATTCCCTTACCGATCAGGAATCCATCTATCCGTGATTTAAACATATTCAATGAGGTAGCCTCCACCACTTCAGTGGGCAGCGAATTCCAGAGATTCACCACCCTCTGAGAGAAGAAGTTCCTCCTCAACTCTGTCCCAAACTGACCCCCCTTTATTTTGAGGCTGTGCCCTCTAGTTCCAGCTTCCTTTCTAAGTGGAAAGAATCTCTCCACCTCTACCCTATCCGGCCCCTTCATTATCTTATAGGTCTCTATAAGATCCCCCCATAGCCTTCTAAATTCCAATGAGTACAAACCCAATCTGCTCAGTCTCTCCTCATAATCAACACCCCTCATCTCTGGTATCAACCTGGTGAACCTTCTCTGCACTCCCTCCAAGGCCAATATATCCTTCCGCAAATAAGGGGACCAATACTGTCCATCATTAGGACCGAGCTGTTTCAGCAACTTTCCTAACTCCTCCCTCCCTGGCTTCTATCTGCAAAGAGCCATGGGGCATTTAAAGCCAACATGTGGAATGCGGGTAATTACTATTGAAAAGCAATTTCAGTTGTGTTTTACAAAACAATCTTTAGAAGAGAAAAAAACAAAGTGTTAATTTTTTTTATTCGTTCATGGGATGTACAGCACAGAGAACATAGAACAGAGAACATAGAACATTACAGCGCAGAACAGGCCCTTCGGCCCACGATGTTGCACCGACCAGTTAAAAAAAAAACTGTGATCGAACCCCTTCAGCCCATTGTGCCTGCGCCGGTCAAAGATAGACCACCTAACTATTCTAGAATCATAGAATCCCTACAGTGCAGAAGGAGGCCATTCGGCCCATCAAGTCTGCACCGACCACAATTCCACCCAAGCCCTATCCCCTTCACTCCACACATTTACCCTGCTAGTCCCCCCAACACTAAGGTTGATTGGCCATGCCAAATTGACCCTAACCTGCAGATCTTTGGACTGTGGGAGGAAACCGGGGCACCCGGAGGAAACCCACGCAGACACGAGGAGAATGTGCAAACTCCACACAGACGGTGACCCAAGGCCAGATATGAACCCGGGTCCCTGGCGCTGTGGGGCAGCAGTGCTAACCGCTGTGCCACCGTGCCGTCCTAAGATAAAAGTAAATTACTGTGGGTGCAGGAATCTGAAACAAAAACAGAAAGTGCTGGAAAAACTCTTCATTTTATTTGGCCATTTTTAGTCATTTTCTTATTTTTTTCCACTTCTGAATCTTGCTTTCCCAATTCCCCATCCCCCAGGGCCAACTGCCACATTCCGCATTGGTCCTCTCTCAATCTCCACCTTTGTTCTGGCCGTTCACACATTCCGATCTCCTAATGGACGCTCTTAGCGCATTTTCTTACTTAGCCTTTATCATCACCATTCACTGTTGACATTTGATTTGATTTATTATTGTCACATGTATTAATATACAGTGAAAAGTATTGTTTCTTGCGCGCTACACAGACAAACCATACCATTCATAGAGAAGGAAAGGAGAGGGTGCAGAATGTAGTGTTGCAGTCATAGCTAGGGTGTAGAGAAAGATCAACTTAATGTTGATCAACTTAAAGAGCAACTTCAAAAGTCTGATGGCAGCAGGGAAGAAGCTGTTCTTGACTCTGTTGGTATGTAACCTCAGACTTTTGTATTTTTTTCCTGATGGAAGAAGGTGGAAGAGAGAATGTCCGGGGTGCGTGGGGTCCTTAATTATGCTGGCTGCTTTTCTGAGGCAGTGGAATGTGTAGACAGTGTCACTGAGTGGGAGGCTGGTTTGTGTGATGAACTGGGCTACATTCACGACCCTTTGTAGTTCCTTGCGGTCTTGGACAGAGCAGGAGCCGTACCAAGCTGTGATACAACCAGAAAGAATGCTTTCTATGGTGCATCTGTAAAAGTTAGCGAGAGTTGTAGCGGACATGCCAAATTTCCTTAGTCGTCTTAGAAAATAGAGGTGTTGGTGGGCTTTCTTAACTATAGTGTTGGCATTTATATCTCCTTTGTCCAATTACAGCCCTCCCCCCACACTCAGTATAAATCATACCCTATTTTCTTTCTCGTTAGCTCTTACGAAGGGTCATCCTGATTCGAAACCTTGGCTCTATTCTTTCTCCACAGGTGCTGTCAAACCTGCTGAGTTTTTCCAGCATTTTCTGTTATTGTAACTATTTTAACCCCAATTCCCGGCCCTGGCATCGCAAGTGCACATCTAAATACTTCTTCAATGTTATGAGAGTCTCTTCCCCCACTACCCTTTCAGGCAGTGAGATCCAGAGTCCCACCAGCCTCGGGGTGGAAAAAGTTTTTCCTCACATCCCCTCTGAACCTCCTGCCCCTTACCTTAAATCTATGCCCCCCCCCCCCCCCCCCCCCGGTCATTGATTCCTACAGTAAGAAGTTTAACAACACCAGGTTAAAGTCCAACAGGTTTATTTGGTAGCAAAAGCCACACAAGCTTTCGGAGCTCCAAGCCCCTTCTTCAGGTGAGTGGGACTTTCCCACTCACCTGAAGAAGGGGCTTGGAGCTCCGAAAGCTTGTGTGGCTTTTGCTACCAAATAAACCTGTTGGACTTTAACCTGGTGTTGTTAAACTTCTTACTGTGTTTACCCCAGTCCAACGCCGGCATCTCCACATCATTGATTCCTACACCAAGGGAAAAGTTTTCTTCCTGTCTATCTGTGCCCCTCGTAATTTTATACCTCTCAATCGTGTCCCCTCTCGGACTCCTCTGCTCCAAGGAAAACAACCCCAGTCTATCCAATCTCTCTTCACAACTAAAACTCTCCAGCCCAAACAACGTCCTGGTAAATCTCCTCTGCACCTTTCCAATACTATTACCTCCCTCCTATAATGTGGATTCCAGAACTGCACACAATACCCCAGCTGTGGCCTAACCAGCATTTTATATAGCTCTAACATCACGTCCCTACTCTTAAACTCCATGGCTAAAAAAGACAAGTGTACTAAATTCCTTCTTATCCACTTTAGTCACATTAAGGGACCGGTGTACATGCATGCCAAGGTTTGATTTGATTCGATTTGATTTATTGTTGTCACATGTATTAACATACAGTCAAAAATATTGTTTCTTGCACGCTATACAGGCAAAGCATACCATTCATAGAAAAAGAAACGAGAGAGTGCAGAATGTAGTGTTACAGTCATAGCTAGGGTGTAGAGAAAGATCAACTTCATGCGAGGTAGGTCCATTCAAAAGTCCTGACAGCAGCAGGGAAGAAGCTGTTCTTGAGTCGGATGGTGCGTGACCTCAGACTTTTGTATCTTTTTCCCGAAGGAAGAAGGTGGAAAAGAGAATGTCCGGGGTGTGTGGGGTCCTTGATTATGCTGACTGCTTTTCCGAGGCAGCGGGAAGTGTAGACAGAGTCAATGGATGGGAGGCTGGTTTGCGTGATGGATTGGGCTACATTCACGACCTTTTGTAGTTCCTTGCGGTCTTGGGCAGAGCAGGAGGCATACCAAGCTGTGATACAGCCAGAAAGAATGCTTTCTATGGTGCATCTGTAAAAGTTGGTGAGAGTCGTAGCTGACATGCCAAATTTCCTTAGTCTTCTGAGAAAGTAGAGGCATTGGTGGACTTTCTTAACTATAGTGTCGGCGTGGGGGGACCAGGATAGGTTGTTGGTGATCTGGACACCTAAAAACTTGATGCTCTCGGCCCTTTCTACTTCGTCCCCGTTGATGTAGACAGGGGCATGTTCTCCTTCACGCTTCCTGAAGTCGATGACAATCTCCTTCGTTTTGTTGACATTGAGGGAGAGATTATTGTTGCTGCACCAGTTCACCAGATTCTCGATCTCATTCCTGTACTCTGTCTCGTCATTGTTTGATCTGATCCTTAGGTCTTCCGTTCATCATGTATTCCCTTGCCTTGTTTATTCTGCATCACCTCAGACTTACCTGAATTGAATTCCTTGTTGGATGTGGGCGTTGCTAGCTAGGCCAAGCCAACTCCCCATTTTCACAAAGTAAACCAGCCGAATGTTCGCCGTGCAAAGGACAAGTTTTGATTTTTCATAAAACCCCTACAAGTGCAGAAGGAGGCCATTTAGCCCATCGAGCCTGTAACTGACTCTCTGAAAGAGCATTCCACCCTGGCCCAGTCCTATCCCTGTAACCCCACACATTTCCCGATTTGCGAATCCATCCAATCCACACACCTTTGGACTGTGGGAGGAAACCGGAGCGCCCGGAGGAAACCCACGCAGACACGGGGAGAGCGTGCAGACTCCACACAGTGAGCCGAGGCTGGGAATCGAACCTGGGTCCCTGGTGCTGTGAGGCAGCAGTGCTAACCACCGTGCCGCCCGGGTAGGTGCGGAAAGGATGTTTTCCCCCGACTGAGGTCTCTTGAAACAAGGGACACAATCAGAGTAAAGGGCTGAGATGGGGAGGAATTTCTTCACTCAGAGAGTGGTGAACCTCAGGAATTCTCTACGCCAGAGGAAGTTCAGTTATTGAGAATATGCAAGACAAACAATCAATTGATTTCTGAGGGTCACATAGAACGAAATATAGATGATCTAGTTAAATGAGGGAGCAGGCTTGAGGGGCTGAATGGCCTATTCCTATGTTCCTTTATTCCCACAATCTTAACAGGTTTGAGAACCCAAGTGGCCCACCTCCCATTACTAAGACCAATTCTGAGTCTTAGAACACATTGGGTGTTGCACATACATTGCAACATGACAACACCAGGTCAGCTTTCCTGATTGGGGATTATTAGGAACTCGGAACTAAATTAAAGAATAGGTACTTGAGGGTTATAATCAAAGGAAGGATGTGCTGGCCTTGGAGAGGGTCCAGAGGAGGTTCACGGGAATGAAAGGCTTGATGTATGAGGAGTGTTTGAGGACTCTGGGTCTGTACTCGATGGAGTTTAGAAGGATGAGGGGGGATCTCATTGAAACTCAGAGAATACTGAAAGGCCTGGATAGGGTGGACGTGGAGAAGATGTTTCCATTAGTGGGAGAGACTAGGATCCGCGGGCACAGCCTCAGAGTAAAGGGACGGCCCTTTAGAACCGAGATGAGGAGGAATTTCTTCAGCCAGAGGATGGTGAATCTGTGGGCATCGTTGCCACAGATGGCTGTGGAGGCCAGGACATTGAGTGTCTTTAAGACTGAGATAGGTTGTTGATTGGTAAGGGAAAGGTTACAGGGGGGAAAAAGGGTGAGAATGGGGTTGAGAAACTTATTAGCCGTGATTGGATGGCGGAGCAGACTCGATGGGCCGAATGGCCTAATTCTGCTCCTATATCTTGTGGCCTTAAGTGTAATGGTTGATATGTAAGCAAAGGAGCTTACAAAAGTCTGCTTCAAATAAGTTACGGCCTTCATCCACACTTGTTGCTGATTTCCCTCATCAACATTTTTCAGATTCCACACCATCTTTGCAGGGAATCTGCTAGCAGTGCTAAATTCGTGTTGTCTTGACCTGCTCCATGCCTGAGGGCAATGGAAACATCGTTTGTTTCAAACCTTCAAAAACGTTTCTCGAGCCTCTTGCAACTGGTCTCTTTCAACAGCAAAGGCATTTTAACCTTGGTTTGCTATTTCTAACGGGTGGCCAATGTAATTTTGAATTGTTCTGTGTTTGATTGATTGTGTGAGTCTGTTTACTGTTGACGCTCACTGTGCTCGACTTGAGTAAGCCCAGATGTGGACTCGGAGAAAAGTAACAAGCTGTAGAAAGAGCTTGTAGACACGTGAATGAACTTGTTACACACAGGGGGAGGGATTTTACGATCTCGCTCGGGCGAGGTTCCTAAAATCCCACCCAAGGCCAACGGAGAATTCCGTTCTGTGAGCCTCGCCCGCCCCGATCTGTACGATGGGTGGACAACTCGACCATTCGCACAAACTCAAAATCTTCCTTGGGGAGATAATCATAGAATCCCTACAGTGCAGAAGGAGGCCATTCGGCCCATCGAGCCTGCACTGACAACAATTCCAACCAGACCCGATCCCCACAACCACAAATATTTACCCAGCCAATCCCCTTAACACTAAGAGGCAATTCACCTAACCTGCACACTTTTGGACTGTGGGAGGAAACCGGAGCACCCGGAGGAAACCCACGCAGACACAGGGAGAATGTGTGGACTTCACACAGTCACCTGGTGGCACAGTGGTTAGCACCGCTGCCTCATAGCGCCAGGGACCCGTGTTCGATTCCCGGCTTGGGTCACTGTCTGTGAAGAGTCTGCATATTCTCCCCATGTCTACGTGGGTTTCCTCCGGGTGCTCTGGTTTCCTCCACAGTCCGAAAGATGTGCTGGTTAGGGTGCATTGGCCGTGCTCAATTCTCCCTCAGTGTACCCGAACAGGCGCCGGAGTGTGGGTGACTGGGGGATTTTCGCAGTAACTTCACTGCAGTGTTAATGTAAGCCTACTTGTGATAAATAAACTTTTAAACCCAAGCCGGGAATCGAACCCGGGTCCCTGGCGCAGTGAGGCAGCAGTGCTAGCCACTGTGCCACCGTGCCGCCCTTAAGATCAGGCAGAGCCTTGAGCTGAATAGGGATTGGAGGGCAGAGGGTTATTGTAGGCGGGAAGCTGAAGTATGTAATGCTGCGTTCTGTAAATAAACCAAACCTCACCAGCTGGCTTGGGATGCGTTTAACAGCAAGGCGTGTGCTTTGTGTATCATCCCATCCATTGATATGAAATTTAGCATGAAAACTCATTTGGCTACATATGCCATTTAAACCAGGCTTGTAATTATAAACACACACATGATAGTCAAGTGACAATTAAACATTTTCTGTTGCTTACCAAATGATATGATTTTTTTTGGAAAAAGAATTCCCCTCGAGTTGACAAGACCTTGGTTTCTCTTAACTTAATATGTTACCTTACGTTTAGAATGTATAATCAGAATAGCAAATTAAACTACAGCAGGTATGTAATTAGTAATATCGCATGTTTGTTTTACTCTCCCGCACAGTCACACACACAAATGCAGAGCCCTCTCTGTTTAAATCAAAGTCAGTGAAAGTATTTCCTGAATAAAGCATTTGAAACGCATTCTCCCATTTCCCTTCAAATTATTTTGAGTCAATCAACGGGTGACATGGTGGCACCGTGGTTAGCGCTGCTGCCTCACAGCGCCAGGAACCTGGGTTCGTTTCCCGGCTTGGGTCACTGTCTGTGCGGAGTTTGCACGTTCTCCCCATGTCTGCGTGGGTTTCCTCCGGGTGCTCCGGTTTCCTCCCACAGTCTGAAAGACGTGCTGGTTAGGGTGCATTGTCCCGAACAGGCGTCGGACTGTGGCGACTAGGGGAATTTCACAGTAATTTCATTGCAGTGTTAATGTAAGCCTTGCTTGTGACTAATAAATAAACTTTACTTTAATTCATTTTTGAATGCAGAAAAAGTCATTAAAGGAACTAGCTACGTTCTAACCGCTTGACTCGCCGGTGAGACCACATTTGAAATATTGTGAGCAATTTTGGGCCCCGTACCTAAGGAAGGATGTGCCAGCCTTGGAGAGGGTCCAGAGGAGGTTCACGAGAATGATCCCGGGAATGAAAGGCTTGATGTATGAGGACGGTTTGAGGAGTCTGGGTCTGTACTCGATGGAGTTTAGAAGGATATGGGGGGATTATTGTTGAAACTTACAGAATACTGAAAAGCCTGGATAGAGTGGACGTGGGGAAGATGTTTCCATTAGTAGAAGAGACTGGGATCCGAGGGCACAGCCTCAGAGTAAAAGGACGACCCTTTAGAACCGAGATGAGGAGGAATTTCTTCAGCCAGAGGATGGTGAATCGATGGAATTCATTGCCACAGAAGGCTGTGGAGGCCAGGTCATTGAGTGTATTTAAGACAGAGACAGATAGGTTCTTGATTGGTAAGGGGATCAAAGGTAACCGGAGGGGAAAAAGTGGAAGAGTGGGGTTGAAAAACTTATCAGCCATGATTGAATGGCAGAGCAGACTCGATGGGCCGAATGGCCTGATTCTGCTCCTATATGTTATGCTCTTATGGATCTGGGGATGTTACTTTGACTACACACGCTTTGACCCTTAAGGTATACTCACCACATTAATTCGAAATATTGGACCTAATTTTAACTCCAGTTGCGAATGAGTTAAAATCTCCCCAAATATGTGCAGCTCAGGCGTTTCAGTAAGAATTTGAACGGCAGTATTAGAAGACATTAAAAGCAATTCCATTGATAAATTTGACCGTGTTATTGCAAAATATGCATTTTTGAAGTATTTCATATAAATTTGCAGCATGAAAGATGTAAAATGGCAGTGAATTCTTTGGGGGGGTGAAAATATAATTATTTCGACCAACTGTGACAGTGAAAGTTGACATAGGAAAATCTGAGTTGGAATGTGGATTTAAGAATGGTACACTGGTTAGCACTGCTGCCTCACAGTGCCACTGACCTGGGTTCGATTCCGGCCTCGTGTATCTGTGCGGAGTCAGCACATTCTCCCAGTGTCTGCGTGGGTTTCCTCCGGGTGCTCCGGTTTCCTCCCACACTCCAAAGGTAGAATACTGGAATGGCTCCAGTGCAGAAGCAGGCTATTCGGCCCATCAGGGCCTGCACTGATAACAATCCCACCCAGCCCCTATCCCTGTAAGACCACGTATTTACCCTAGCTAATCCCACTGACACTAAGGGGCAATTTAGCATGGGCAATCATCCTAATCCGCACATCTTTGGATTGGGAGGAAACCGGAGCACCCGAAGGAAACCCATGCAGACACGGGGAGAACGTGCAAACTCCACACAGACAGTCACCCAAGGCCGGAATTTAACCCGGGCCGCTGGCACTGTGAGGTAGCAGTGCTAACCACTGTGCCGCCATGCCACCCTAACTCATGCGGGTTAGGTTGATTGGCCATGCTAAATTGCCCTTTAGTGTCAAGGGCATTCGCAGGGTAAATGCGTAGGGTTACGAGGATAGAGCCTAGGGTGGGTCTGTTGTGGGTGCAGGCTCTATGGGCCTGTCTTCCTTCTGCACTGTAGATATTCTATGATTCTATAATTACAAGAATATTTGATTTGATTTTCTTGATTTGATTTATTATTGTCACATGTATTAGTTGAAAAGTATTGTTTCTTGCGCGCTATACAGACAAAGCATACCATTCATAGAGAAGGAAAGGAGAGAGTGCAGAATGTAGTGTTACAGTCATAGCTAGGGTGTAGAGAAAAATCAACTTAGTGTGAGGTAGGTCCATTCAAATGAAAAGTTGGCATTAGATTGCGACAAAAAAACTTGGGTCGCCTCGCTGAATTTTTAGTTAATCAACGGAGGGTAATTTGGGAAGAAGATATGTAAGTCTGTTGGTGCAAAGGAGTTTCCCATCAGTCTCAACTGGATAAAGTGAACGTGAGCAGCACCGCCACTGGTAGGATGGTGTAATTACAGTGTGACATGTTTACATAGGCATTTCCATTATAAATGTCGACATGGGTTTTTTTTTAAAAACATGAAAGATTTGACGATATGAAATATTTCTTTTATTGAAAGCAGTTGGAAGATTTTTAAGAGGTTGCGCTGTTTCAACCCTTCCCATATTAATATCCTGTTGCTTTACTCTGGCTAGCATGATCAGTATTTGAGAAACTGCCCATTACTGTCTGCAATGTACCTTACATACTAGGAGCTTGGGGGATAATTGTGTTTAGTGAATGCCGAATGTAGATCGTGGATTTACTTATCTCATTCAGGAGTCATAGGGTCATTTAAAGCGCATTCAGCCCATCAAATCTATACCCGCTTCCCTTAAAGCAATTAGTCCCATTCGCCCAGTCTTATCTCCTAATATTTCAATATTAAGTGAGGAAATGACTTTACATTCAAGCAGAATTCAACAACATAACCTCTGCTACGGTGGCACAATGGTTAGCACTGCTGCCTCACAGCGACCCGGGTTCGATTTCGGCCTTGGGTCACTGTCTGTGCGGAGTCTGCACATTCTCCCCGTGTCTGCGTGGGTTTCCTCTGGGTGCTCCGGTTTCCTCCCACAGTCCAAAAGACATGCTGGTTTGGTGGATTGGCCGTGCTAAATTCTCCTTCAGTGTACCCGAACAGGCGCCGGAGTGTGCCGACTAGGGGACTCTGCACAGACAGTGACCCAAGCCGGGAATCAAACCCAGGTCCCTGGCACTGTGAGTCAGCAGTGCTAACCACTGTGCCAATGTGGACATGGGGATTTTTAAAATGAAAAAAAAAAATTGGCATAAAAATGTGAAAGATGCGAAATTGGAAGATTTTTAATATTGTTATGGTTCAGGTTAGAAATCCAAAGTGTTTTATGAGGCCTGCCTGAATCATAACTTTTGCATCCTGAATTTGGCTGGGATAAGCATGATGTTTTCCACTTCAGGCGTGATTCAAATGACCCACTAGGGAGCTTTTATCAAACAAAGTTTATTTAAGAATATAGTTAACATGTAAAGAAAGAAAATTAGCAAGAACTTCTAACGATTACCAAACAAGAAACAAAACAACCACTATAATGTATAACCCGTAACAAAGATATCTAATGTGTTCCAATCAAACCAAAACCCTTGCCATAGACAAAACCCTTGAAACAGGTTCAATACAGCAAAGTCCACTGCTCACGTGATAACAGAAAATGAGTCCTTTGGTTGAAGCCTGCAGTTCTCTGCATTCATTCCGAACAGTTTGCTTCCCAATACACCAGAGACACTCTGCTCCAGCCCCCAACAACAGCAGATTCTCACCCTTCAGGAAAACAAGATCTTGTTTTCAGCTAACCAGCAGAATTTTCAAAACATCACGGAGAGAGGGAAAACACTTCTTTTCAGCTTGCAGTCCCTTCTAAAACTAAAACTCGAACCTGCAGCTCCAAACTGAAAATGAAAAAAAAAACTTAAACACATGACCGTCCTCCTAACAACAATGCAGGGTTGTAAAACTAATCCCAGAGTAAACACAAACAACCCAATTTAAGTCACTTAAGTAGCAATAAAAAGACTCATCGCAGACAGCCCGGCAGCAATGACATCACTGAAGCTGTGAGGGCCGCAGGAATCATGTTTTAAAAAGACCTTTCTTAAAGGGACACTAATGTCACAATATAAATGGATTGTTCTGTTTCAACCCTCCCCAGATTAATATCCTATTGCTTTACTCTGATCAGGTCCTGGGGAAATGCCCGGAATTTTCAGCAATTTGCTTACCACGTTTGGGTGAGATGCGGGTTTCCTTGTGGCGGGGCTGGTGAGCCATTGTAGCTTGGTTCATGCCGTCGGGACCGGAAAATCCCTCCGGCATGAAGGGCTGGAAAATTACCCCTGGATATCTCAATTGCCAAAAGAGATTCTCTGGTCATTATTACATTGCTGTCTATGGGAGCTTGCAATGTGCATGTTGGCTGTGGGAGCCAATAGATCGACCCTAGAGTACACCTGGAATACCGTGTTCAGTTTGGAGTGTCACATCTCAGGAGGTATATATATCGGCCTTGGAGGGAGTGCTGGGTGGCTTTACCAGAATTACACCTGAACTTCAAGAGTTAAATCACAAGGTGAGATTACAGGAGCTTGGATCTTACTTGCTAGAATTTAGAAGTTTATGAGTCATTCGATTGATGGTTTCAAGATATTAAGGGGAACGGATAGAGTGCGGTAAACCATCTCTGGTATTTGAGCAATGTAGCTCTAGGAGACATAGGGTGGGATTTTTGAGCCGCGATCTCCCCAGGGCTAGGAATTCCAGCCGAGGTCAATAGACCTTTGCATGGTCCACACCACAGCCTCCCCTCCGCTCCCCGGCCGCTACGATTCCTGTGATGGGCAGGGCGGTAAAATTCCGGCTGTAGGGTGGGATTTCCCAGCCGCACTCGCCCCAAGGCTGGAAATTCTCACCCAAGGTCAATGGACCGGTAGCACAGTGGTTAGCACTGCTGCCTCACAGCTCCAGGGACCTTGGTTCGATTCCCGGCTTGGGTCACTGTTGGTGTGGAGTTTGCGCATTCTCCCCATGCCTGCGTGGGTTTTCTCCGGGTGCTCCAGTTTCCTCCCACAGTCCAAAGATGTGCAAGTTAGGTTGATTGGCCATGATAAATTGCCCATAGTGTCCCGGGATGTGTAGGTTAGAGGGATTAGCTGGGTAAAGGTATGGGATTGTGGAGATGGGGCCTAGGGTGGGATTGTTGTCGGTGGGCCGAATGGCTCCTTCTGCACTGTAGGGTTTCTGTGATTCTATGACCTTTGCATGGTCCACCCCCCCTCCCCCCCCCCGTCCACTATAATTCCCGTGGTGGACGGGGTGGTACAATTCCAGCCATAGGGCGGGATTTTCCAGCCGCACTCACCCCAAGGCTGGGAATTCCCACCTGGAGTTAATGAACCTTTGCACAGTCCACCCCCCTCCACCCGCTACGATTCCCGCGATGAGTGGGATGGGAAAATTCCAGCCACAGTCTAAAAGAATTTGAGCCAGATCTTTCAGGCTTGAAGCTAAAAGCTTCACTGCCCACAAAGGGTAGTCAGAGATGTGGAACATTCTGTCATGAATGTCAGTCGAAGCTAAGTCAGATTGTTCATTTTAAATCTGGGTTTGATGGATTGCTTTTATTATTAAGCGATCACAGGCAGCGGGGCATGATGGGCAGATGGAGTTGGGTCAATACTCTATGACCTCATGACCCTTTGATAAGTCAGCCATGATCTCATTGAGTGGATCAGACTTGAGGGGTGAAATAATTATCTTCACCTATCTTTCTGTGGTCAAACGCGTGATTCTTAACTATCCAAGAACAATGTCACTTGTCACTCACACTGGACTCCTTGCCTTGAAGTGATGAGTCAGATACTAAGCCAAGCATAAAATATCGCAGTCACTGCTGCTTCCCAGGGCAGTTAAAAAAATCAGAGGAATCAAAATACCTCTGGGTGCTGTTCCCATACAGTGTTGAGTACGGTGGCACAAGCGGCTAGCGCTGCTGCCTCACAGCGCCAGGGACCCCAGTTCGATTCCTGGCTTGGGTCACTGTCCGTGTGGAGTCTGCCCGTTCTCCCCGTGTCGGCGTGGGTTTCCTCCGGGTGCTCCTGTTTCCTCCCACAGTCCGAAAGACATGCTGGTTAGGTGCATCGGCCATGCTAAATTCTCCCTCAGTGTACCCAAACAGGCGCCGGAGTGTGGCGACTAAGGGATTTTCACAGTAACTTCATTGCAGTGTTAATGTAAGCCTACTTGTGACTAATAAATAAAATTCAGCATTGACATAACTTTAATGCCAGTGTGTAATTCAGACACGAGATTTGCTCAGTGTTGCTGAGCAATATTTAGTGCAGATTGTATTCATCGAATCATAGAATCCCAACAGTGCAGGAGGAGGCCATTCGGCCCTTCGAGACTGCACCAACCACAATCTCACCCAACCCTATTCCCGTAACCCCATGTGTTTACACTGCAAATGCCGCTGACACTAGGGTCAATTTAGCATGGCCAGTCCACCTAACCCGCACATCTTTGGACTGCGGGAGGAAACCGAAGCACCCGGAGGAAACCCACGCAGACACGGGGAGAACGTGCAGACTCCACACAGACAGTGACCCAAGCCGGGAATCGAACCCAGTTCCCTGGCGTGAGGCAGCAGTGCTCTTAAATGACCCAAGGCATGGTCTGCTCACAATGTATTAATTTCACAGTAACTTCATTGCCGTATTACTGTAAGCCTACTCGTGACACGAATACATAAACTTTGAAGGCTCCTTCAGTGTACCCGAACAGGTGCCGGAGTGTGGCGACTGGGGGATTTTCACAGTAACTTCACTGCAGTGTTAATGTAAGCCGATTTGTGACACTAATAAACAAACTTAAACTTGAAGACGAAGCGGGAATGTGACCTGGGATTGGCCCTTATCTCCCGATTCCCACCACCGGAAGCAAAATTCTTCCCACAGCTCTTGATTGGGGAAAGTGGGGGGGGGGGGGGGGTTTCCTCCCACACTCCAAAGATGTGTGGGTTAGGTTGATTGGCCATGCTAAATTGCCCCTTAGTGCCAGGGGCAATTGCAGGGTAAACACATGGGGTTACGGGAAAAGGGCTTGGGTGGGATTGCTGTCAGTGCAGTCTCGATGGGCCAAATGTTCTCCTTCTGTGCTGTTGGGATTCTGTGAATACAACCTGCACTAAATATTGCTCAGGAACACTGAGCCAATGGTGTGTCTGAGTCCTGGTGGCACAGTGGTTAGCACTGTTACCTCACAGCACCAGGGACCCCGGTTCGATTCAAGGCTTGGGTCACTGTGTGGAGTTTGCACGTTCTCCCTGCGTTTGCATAGGTTTCGCTCTGGTTACCTCCCAACAGTCCAAAGATGTGCGGGTTAGGTGGATTGGCCATGCCAAATTGCCCCCGAGTGTCAGGGGGAACTAGCTAGGACAGTGGTTCCCAAAGGGTGCGGCGCGCCACACTGGTGCGGCGAGAGAGGATGGCAAGTGTGACGGGAAGATTCATGGACAATCATAGAAACATTTAAACATGTTTTAAACAAGCATTGTTTTATACTTTCTGGATGTCCCATGATCATATTATAAAGTAGTTGTGTTCTATGTCATGAATCAAGCACTGCTCGGGAGTTTTTTTGTTTTTGAATGTATTTCTTATCAATAAAAAATTCGGTGTGGGTCAAGCAAATTTTTATTCCGAAAGTGAGGCCCAGTGAAAAAGGTTTGGGAACCACTAAGCTAGGAGATAATTATTTCGCCCCTCAAGTCAGATCCACCCATTCAGTGAGATCATGGCTGACTTCATCGGTCAGAACATGGAATACAGGAGTTGGAATGTCTTGTTGAAGTTGTACAAGACATTGGTACGGCCACACTTGGAATACTGTGTACAATTCTGGTCACCCTATTATAGAAAGGATATTATTAAACTAGAAAGAGTGCAGAAAAGATTTACTAGGATGCTACCAGGACTTGAGGGATTGAGTTATAAAGAGAGGTTGGATAGACTGGGACTTTTTCCTCTGGAGTGTAGGAGGTTGAGAGGTGATCTTATAGAGGTCTATAAAATAATGAGGGGCACAGATCAGCTAGATAGTCAATATCTTTTCCCAAAGGTAGGGGAGTCTAAACCTAGAGGGCATAGGTTTAAGGTGAGAGGGGAGAGATACAAAAATGTCCAGAGGGGCAATATTTCCACACGGGATGGTGAGTGTCTGGAACAAACTGCCAGAGGTAGTAGTAGAGGCGGGTACAATTTTGTCTTTTAAAAAGCATTTAGATAGTTACATGGGTACAATGGTTATAGAGGGATATGGGCCAAATGCGGGCAATTGGGATTAGCTTAGGGGTTTTAAAAAAAAAAGGGCGGCATGGACAATTGGGCGGCACAGTAGCACAGTGGTTAGCACTGCTGCTTCACAGTGCCAGGGACCTGGGTTTGATTCCCGGCTTGGGTCACTATCCGTGTGGAGTTTGCTCATTCACCTCGTGTCTGCATGGGTTTCCTCCGGGTGCTCCGGTTTCCTCCCACAGTCCAAAGATGTGCGGGTTAGGTTGATTGGCCATGCTAAAATTGCCCTTAGTGTCCTGAGATGCGTAGGTTAGAGGGATTAGCGGGTAAATATGTAGGGATATGGGGGTAGGGCCTGGGTGGGATTGTGGTCGGTGCAGACTCGAATGGCCTCTTTCTGCACTGTAGGGTTTCTATGATTCTATGAAGTTGGGCCGAAGGACCTGTTTCCATGCTGTAAACCTCTATGACTCTTATGACTTGTCAAAGGGCCACAAGGTCATAGAGTAGGGTAAATGCTTGGGGTTATGGGGATAGGGACTGTGGTCGGTGCAGACTTGATGGGCCGAATGGCCTCCTTCTACACTGTGAGCATTCTATGATTTGTTTTTGCAGCTTATTGCGAGATTCTGGAATGTTCCTCAGCCGTGGCGATGCTTGGGGGGGAAAACATTCTGTACCACTCATTGCCTGAAGGTGTCTGGAGAGTGTTATGTCATTACCTCACTGTAGATCCGCCAAACGCTAATTGCTGCCCAAATGGAGTCTTGTTCCTGTGTGCGGATGTCACAAAATCTGCACTTTCAGTGACCTATGTTGTAAGCAGAGCAGAGGCAGTCAACACACAGCAACTCTTGTGCGCAAACTTTCCAGCCAGAGCTTTGGAGAGGCCTCTCGCCCTTTGAACCCGCGGATCACGCACAATGTGCCCTGGGGTGGACCCTGCCCAACTTATCTCATCTCAGGCGGGAAAGGTTTTCCCTGACCCCTGGAGGTAATTGGGCAGAGCGCCTCGCTATCTTTTTAACCTGCCAGTCCCTCATTATTCAACGCTGACTGGTTGCTTGCCGCAGATGGCATTTACGTTGCTGCAAGACATATGGAGATTGTTGCAGACCCCGGAGGATTTAATCATCTGTCTGTATTTAACCATGCAACCTTCAATTAAGTTTTCAATCCGACACTTATCCAGCTGTGCTTTTTAAAAAGTTGTGTTAATCACCGCGGCATTAACCTTTGCTGCAAGTCTGATCCACTGTTTTTCGTCCCCGCTCTGGGCCCTGTGAGGCACTGTTAGCTGAGACTAGGAACCGAGGGCACTGCCTCAGCGTAAAGGGACGACCCTTGAGAACTGAGATGAGGAGGCAGGGGATAACGGGTCATGGGGAAAAGGCAGGAGAACGGGGATGGGAAAAGCACCAGCCCTGATTGAATGGCGGAGCGGACTCGATGGGCCGAGTGGCCTAATTCTGCTCTTAGGGTCTTATAGGAGGATTTGAAACCAAAAGAGAGAACGCTGGAAAATCTCCGCAGGTCTGGCAGCATCTGTAAGGAGAGTAAAGAGCTGACGTTTCGAGTCCAGATGACCCTTTGTCAAAGCTAAAAGGCATAGAAAGTGGGAGAGGAGGGTTTGATTTGATTTATTATTGTCACATGTATCAGTATACTGTGAAAAGTATTGTTTCTTGCGCGCTATACAGACAAAGCATACCGTTCATAGAGAAGGAAACGAGAGAGTGCAGAATGTAGTGTTACAGTCATAGCTAGGGTGTAGAGAAAGATCAACTTAATGTGAGGTAGGTCCATTCAAAAGTCTGACAGCAGCAGGGAAGAAACTGTTCTCGAGTCGGTTGGTACGTGACCTCAGACTTTTGCATCTTTTTTCCTGACGGAAGATGGAAGAGAGCATGGTGATCCTGAAGCCTAAAAACTTGAAGCTCTCGACCATTTCTACTTTGCCCCCATTGATGTAGGTAGGGGCATGCCTTCCACTACACTTCCTGAAGTCGATGACTATCTCCTTTGTTTTGTTGCCATTGAGGGAGAGTTCACCAGATGCTCTATCTCTTTCCTGTACTGTGTCAAAAGTCTGACAGCAGCAGGGAAGAAACTGTTCTTGAGTCGGTTGGTACGTGTCCTCAGACTTTTGTATCTTTTTCCTGACGGAAGAAGTTGGAAGAGAGAATGTCCGGGGTGTGTGGGGTCCTTAATTATGCTGGCTGCTTTTCCGAGGCAGCGGGAAGTGTAGACAGAGTCAATGGATGGGAGGCTGGTTTGTGTGATGGACTGGACTACATTCACGACCCTTTGTAGTTTTCTTGCAGGAATTTCTTCATCAAAAATGGTTATGGGGTGAATTGTGTTTGTTCCCTATGGAGAGCTTCCAATGATGGGAGTGAGTTTTGGGAATTCTGGCTTAGGGGCAACTGGGCAGGATTTTCCAGTCGCGCCCATCCTCGGGATCATCCACTCCCGCCAAGAGTCAATGGACTTCTGGCTGGACCGTCAGATCTCCCGTGACGATCCCACAGCGACGGCCTGGAAAATCCCATCCACTGGGTCGATGGAGTTTTCCATTCTCCCTCTAAGTCAGAACATTGAATACAGAAGTTGGGACGTCTTGTTGAAGTTGTACAAGACATTGGTAAGGCCACACTTGGAATACTGTGTGCAGTTCTGGTCACCCTATTATAGAAAGGATATTATTAAACTAGAAAGAGTGCAGAAAAGATTTATGAGGATGCTACCGGGACTTGATGGTTTGAGTTATAAGGAGAGGCTGGATAGACTGGGACTTCTTCCTCTGGAGCGTCGGAGGCTTTGGGGTGATCTTATAGAGGTCTATAAAATAATGAGGGGCACAGATCAGCGAGATGGTCAATATCTTTTCCCAAAGGTAGGGGAGACTAAAACTAGAGGGCATAGGTTTAAGGTGAGAGGGGAGAGATACAAAAGTGTCTAGAGGGGCAACTTTTTCACACACAGGGTGGTGAGTGTCTGGAACAAGCTGCCAGAGGTCGTAGCAGAGGCGGGTACAATTTTGTCTTTTAAAAAGCATTTAGATAGTTACATGGGAAAGATGGGTATAGAGGGATATGGGCCAAATGCGGGCAACTGGGATTAGTTTAGAGGTTTAAAAGAAAAAGGGTGGTATGGACAAGTTGGGTCGAAGGGCCTGTTTCCATGCTGTAAACCTCTATGACTCTATAAGTAAGTTGTCTCCAGAAGCACCTTAGGACATTTTGGGATGTTAAAGGCGCTACATTAATACAAGTTGCTGTGGAATACTGTCTCTCGAATTAAAGATTGCGATCATAGCTTAATGCTTGGTAAGCATCCTCTGAAACCACCGGCAAGGTGGCACAGTGGTTAGCACTGCTGCCTCACAGTGCCAGGGACCCGGGTTCAATTACCGGCTTGGGTCACTGTCTGTGTCTGCGCGTCCTCCCCGTGTCTGCGTGGGTTTCCTCCCACACTCCAAAGATGTATAGGTTAGGTGGATTAAAGTTTGAAGTATATTTATTAGTGTCACAAGTAGGCTTACATTAACATTGCAATGAAGTTACCGTGAAAATCCCCTAGTCGGTACACTCCGGCGCCTGTTCGGGAACACTGAGGGAGAATTTAGCACGGCCAATGCACTTAACCAACACGTCTTTCGGACTGTGGGAGGAAACCGGAGCTCCCGGAGGAAACCCATGCAAACATGGGGAGAAGGTGCAGATTCCACACAAACAGTGACCCAAGTGGGAATTGAACCTGGATCCCTGGCGCTGTGAGGCAACAGTGCTAACCACTGTGCCACTCTATCCTATTCTGTTTTAGTAGATGTTTCCTCCGGGTTCTCCAGTTTCTTCCCGGAGTCTGAAAGATGTGTCAGTTAGGTGGACTGGCCGAGCTAAACTGTGCCTTAATGTCCAGAGATGTCTAAATTAGGCAGATTAGCCATGTTAAATTGTCCCTTAGTCTCCAAAGATGTGCAAGTTTGGTGGATTGGCTATGCTGTATTGGCCCTTAGTGTCCAAGGATGTGTAAGTTAGGTAGTAAATGTGCAGGGTTATAGGGATAGGACCTGGATGGGGAGGTGGTGGGCCTGGGTAATATACTCTGTCAGAGAATTAGTGTGGACTTGATGGGCTGAATGGCCTCCTCCTGCACTCTCGGGATTCCATGAATCAATTGTTGGATTTGTGATGCTTTAGATATGCTATGCTACGTGGGTTTCCCCCGGATGCTCCAGTTTTCTCCCACATTCGGAAAGACATGCTGGTTAGGTGGATTGCCCATGCTAAATTGCTCCTTGGTATCGGGGGGGAGTTACGGGGATAGGGCCTGGGTGGGATAGTTGTCGGTGCAGGCTCGATGGGCCAAATGGCCTCCTTCTGCACTGTAGGGATTCCACGATTCTATTTTGACACACTCCTCTGGATCCCTTTTGAAAATATTGGCACTTTCTTGAGGATTCACGCCTTTCCAGCGTACATTGGCACGATCCAAGGGACATTTCCTTACACATAGCCTAGCGCAATCCTGAGACCTTGTGTCAATATTGACACATTCTTCAGGGCCTCCCTTTCCTACCATCAGAAAGCCCAGATACGCAACCTGAAGAGATAACTGTGCACTGATATATCGAGAGAGCATTGGTGGAAAGAATGAATGGCATCTCGATCTGACAGAAATCAGGCGGTGTGATTCTCTTTAGAACAAAGAACAAAGAAAATTACAGCACAGGAACAGGCCCTTCGGCCCTCCAAGCCTGCACCGACCATGCTGCCCGACTGAACTAAAACCCCCTACCCTTCTGGGGACCATATCCCTCTATTCCCATTCTATTTATGTACTTGTCAAGACGCCCCTTAAAAGTCACTACCGTATCTGCTTCCACTACCTCCCCCGGCAACGAGTTCCAGGCACCCACTACTCTCTGTGTAAAAGATCTGCCTCGTACATCTCCTTTAGACCTTGCCCCTCGCACCTTAAACCTATGCCCCCGAGTAATTAACTCTTCCACCCTGGGAAAAAGCTTCTGACTATCCACTCTGTCCATGCCTCTCATAATCTTGTAGACTTCTATCAGGTCTCCCCTCAACCTCCGTCACTCCAGTGAGAACAAACCAAGTTTCTCCAACCTCTCCTCAGAGCTAATGCCCTCCATACCAGGCAACATCCTGGTAAATCTTTTCTGTACCCTCTCCAAAGCCTCCACATCCTTCTGGTAGTGTGGCGACCAGAATTGAACACTATATTCCAAGTGCGGCCTAACTAAGGTTCTATAAAGCTATAACATGACTTGCCAATTTTTAAACTCAATGCCCCGGCCGATGAAGCCAAGCATGCCATATGTCTTCTTGACTACCTTCTCCACCTGCGTTACCACTTTCAGTGACGATGCAGTTGGAGAAGGTAGTTGAGTGGAGAAGGTAGGTTGGGAGACACGAGGGTATAAACTCTTTCTGTTGACCAGGAAGGTGCAAACTTTGTGTGATTCTTGGAGTTAACTTTATTTAGAAATTCACGGCAGTTTTCTCTCTCTTTCTCTTCCATTTTTCTTTCCTTTAGGTTTGCCTGACCTGGTACCTGACCCGTATTATGTCCAAGCTTCCACCTATGTGCAGAGGTCCCACTTGTATTCCTTACGATGCGCAGCAGAAGAGAAGTGTTTGGCAAGGTATGTCGCCGCAGTCTGGAGCCATTCCATCCACCTCTTTGCGGCGCTTCCCAAAGTTCTGTGTCAGTGAGTCGGAATTCCGGAGGTTTATTCCAAAGGTGGCCGGTACAGGACAAGCCCCGATCGAAGTCTCTAGACTGGATCTAGATCGAACCCTTTGGGTTACAAGTAAAGGTTGACGTGTGAGTCGGATTCTCCGATCTGGATGAGGGCTGGGATTATCCAGTCCCGCTGCAGTGAACAGCGATCTGGCCCGGCGCCATATTCTCCATTCCCGCTGGTAGCGGGGCGTGTGAGACTGAAGAATTATGGCCTTGGAATCTGCCACGGAGTGGAATTCTTCTTTACTTCCTGATGTACAAGTTCCTGCACACGCCGCCCAGTCTGGAAGTTGGACAAGTACTAGATAGAGTGGAATTTTACTCAATTTATAGATTTTAAAAAAAGTTTATTTATTAGTTTCACAAGTAGGCTTCCATTAACACTGCAATGAAGTTACTGTGAAAATCCCCTAGTCGCCACACTCTGGCGCCTGTTCGGGTACAACTGAGGGAGAATTTAGCACGGCCAATGCACCTAAGCAGCATGCTTTTGGACTGGGGGACTCAGGTTTGATTCTGGCCTTGGATGACTTTCTGTGCGGCATCTGCATGTTCTCCCCGTGTCTGCGTGGGTTTCCTCCGGGTGCTCCGGTTTCCTCCCACACTCCAAAGATGGGCGGATTAGTTTATGTTTAAGTTTATTCATCAGTGTCACAAGTAAGCTTAAATTAACACCGCAATGAAGTTACTGTGAAAATCCCCTAGTCGCCACACTCCCTTTAGTGCCCGTTCAGGCACACTGAGCGAGAATTTAGCATCGAACCAGCATGTCTTTTGGACTGTGGGAGGAAACCGGAGCACCTGGAGGAAACCCACGCAGACACGGGGAGAACCTACATACAGTCACCCAAGCCGGGAATTGAACCCAGATCCCCGGCGCTGTGAGGCAGCAGTGCTAGCCATGTGCTTTGATTCCGCTGAACCTGTCCCTTTAAGTAGGGCAAACAAACTTGCCTTTCAACCACTAGCCATCTCCAAGTGGTGTGCAGCCAGGAGGTACTGCCCCCCGCTGTAATGTAGGAAAATGACAGTCAATTGGATGCACAGCAAGCCCCCACAAACAGCAACGTGTTAATGGCCAAATAATCTCTTTTTGTAATAACCTTATTGAGGGGGGACCATTGGCTCGGACACTGGGGATAACTCCCCTAATCTCTTCGCAATCGTGTCATGGTATCGCTTATACTTTTCCGAGCAGATGGGACCCTGGTTTGATGTCTCATCGGAAAAATGGCACCGAGGGCACAGCAGCACTCCCCCTTGAGTGGGACTTACAATGGCTAATCCATCAAACCTGATCATCTATGGATGCCCAATCCAGCAGAAACAGACTCCCCTCCCCGCCCAGCCCACTTCTCCACCCGAAATTATCACCTGCGCTCACTGGGTCTGGTTAGAAAAGTAAGTAAGAAGTCTCACAACACCAGGTTAAAGTCCAACAGGTTTATTTGGTAGCAAATACCATAAGCTTTCGGAGCGCTGCTCCTTCGTCAGATGGAGTGGAAGGAGGAGCATTAGGGTAGGTCTAATAATCCATAAAACCCTACAGTGCAGAAGGAGGCCATTCGGCCCATCGAGTCTGCACCGACCACAATCCAACCCAGGCCCTATCCCTATAACCCTATGCATTTACCCCAGCTAGTCCCCCTGACACTAATGGACAAGTTAGCATGGCCAATGCACCTAACCAGCATATCTTTAGACTGTGGGAGGAAACCGGAGCACTTGGAGGAAACCCACACAGACACGGGAAGAACATGCAAACTCCATACAGTCCCCCGAGGCCGGAATTGAACCCGGGTCACTGGCTCTGTGAGGTGGCAGTGTTAACCAATATTAGAGAGCTGAATGATAGCTAAGAGGATAATCCTTTCCGGGCATCCTGTTAATGGTTGTTAAATTGTATTATCAAGTTTTAGGATATACAGGCAAAGGGCATAGATTAATGAACCTGGGGTGGCACGGTGGCACTGCTGCCTCTCAGCGCCAGGGACCCGGGTTCGATTCCCGGCTTGGGTCACTGTCTGTGTGGAGTTTGCACATTCTCCCCGTGTCTGCGTGGGTTTCCTCCGGGTGCTCCGGTTTCCTCCCACAGTCCAAAGATGTGCAAGTTAGGCTGATTGGCCATGCTAAATTGTTCCAAGATATATAGGTTAGGGGGATTGGAGGGGTAAATACGTGGATTACAAGGATGGGGCCTGGGTAAGACAACACAGGTGGGGTTGGTGCAGACTCGATGGGGTGAATGGCCTCCTTCTGCACTGTAAGGATTCTGTGATTCTATATAAAGAAAGACTTTTACAATGGCTAATCCACCTAACCTACACGTGTGGACACTAAAGGGCAATTTAGCATGGCCAATCCACCTAACCTATGCATCTTTGGGCACTAAGGGGTAATTTAGCACGGTCAATCTATCTAACCTGCCCATCAGTGGACACTAAGGGAAGAACATGCAAACTCCACACGGACAGTCACCCAAGGCTGGAATCGAACCCGGGTTCCTCTGGATTACTAGCCCAGCGGCAATGCCACCACCCTGGCGGGTCCAGTTGTTGCGCAGCTTGTGAATTGCATCCGTGCAGAGTTTGTCCACAGCTTTTGTGGCGCACCCTCTCCCTGCAGAGTGGCAGACTAAACTTTCCTTTCGTCTCCTTCAGCTCGGCGTACACGTCCGAGGCCTCGGATTATGACATCAGGGTCCTGCTGCGGTTTCCCCAGAGAGTGAAGAACCAAGGGGTCGCCGACTTCCTCCCGAACAGACCTCGCCACACCTGGGAGTGGCACAGCTGTCACCAGTAAGTGCCCTGGGGGATGACATTGCATTTGATGAGGGGGGAGCGGGGGGGAGATGTGGGGCCGGCGGCGGGGGGGGGGGGGTTCAGGATTTGAACCACCCTTTGGAGAAAAGGGGCAAATTAGAATCTTCATTTGCGCGGAACTTGTGCGAGGACTATTGGCCCTGGGATTCAATTAAGATAATTTAACGCCTACGCCGCAGTAATTATTTCTGTATAATGGAAATGACTTGAGAACTTTGTGGGAAAGATTACAGCTCATTTAAAATGTCAAGTGAAAAGGTTAAGACAGCGAGCGTAGAATGGAATAAATAATGGCAACTGATGCGCCTTCCATAGTTAGATAGCAGTCATTAATATTTATTGAGGATAATTTTTTTTCTGATTATGTTTGTTTCATATTGGTTTCCATTTCCCAGTCTATCCGCAGGAAGTATTCAAATATGGCACCCTAGGCTGCGCTGGAAGTTGCATTGAGGAGATTTGGGTCTAATAATGAATATATATCAGTCTTACAAAGCCTTCATGTTGTGTGAAGGTGTATATCGACACTAAAGTGACTTGTTATTTGATTATTATGATTGAAATCAATTGCCATTCAGTATTACTGTCCACATTTCTATACCTGTGTGCAGCAAGCTCTTTTGGTTGATCTATACGCAGAAGGGAGGCAACGGCCTAGTGGTGTTATCGCTAGACAATTGATCCAGAATCTCAGCCAATGCTCTGGGGACCCAGGTTCCAATCCCGCCACGGCTGCTGGCGGAATTTGAATTCCACAAACAAACAATCTGGGATTAAGCGCCAGAATGTAACTGGTGACAACTTTGTATTGGATGCACTGTGAACAAGATGTAAGGGTCAGCTGACCCAGTAAACCCATGGTGAACCAATCACAGAGGGCTGTAATAGTCAGCTGACCAGCTGATTCACCATAAATAAGGAACTATGTCGAATTGTGGGGAGCTTGGAGTGGCCCAGGGCGAGGCCCCAAGTTTGGAGTAATGATGTTTCTTTATTAAACCCTTTCTTTGATTTATAAGTTGGAGTAAGTTTTGTTGTATTTTCATTAGCTGCATTTTGAAGAGTTCCTTCTGAAGAAACATTAAGAATCCACTGATGACCATGAAACCCTTGTCAACCATGCTCTAAGGACACAGGTTCAAATCCCACTATGGCAGCTTGTGGGAATAAAATTCAATTATTTACTAAAATCTGACATTCAAAGTCCAATTGACTATGAAACCGTCGTTGATTGTCGTTAAAAACCCACCTAGTTCACTAATGTCCTTGAGGGAAGGAAATCTGCCATCCTTACCTGGTCTGGCCTACATGCGACTCCAGAGCCACAGCAATGTGGTTGACTCTCAACTGCCCTCTGGACAAGGGTAACTAGGATGGGCAACAAATGCTGGCCAGCCAATGATGCTCATGTCCCACGAATGAATAAAAGAAAATAGATGAAGTAGGTACCTAAAGAGTTGAAAGAATCATAGGATCATCATAGAATCCCTACAGTGCAGAAAGAGATCATTGAGGCTTCACCGACAACAATCCCATCCAGGCCCTACCCCTGTAACCCCTCATATTTCCCCTGCTAACCCCCTGACACCAAGAGGCAATTTAGCACGGCCAATCCACCTAACCCGCACATCTTTGGAGTGTGGGAGGAAACCCACGCAGACACGGGGAGAAAGTGCAAACTCCACACAGACAGTGACCCGAGGCTGGGATTGAACCCGGATCCCTGGCGCTGTGAGGCAGCAGTGCTAACCACTGTGCCGGTCTCCAAAAGCTGACTGTGGTGGAACTCAAATGCACAATCTTTGAGTGTCTCATCAAACAATGACTGGAAGTCCAACACGCTATCCATTGCGCCACAGAGCCACACCAAGGAGTGCAGAGAAACTGTGGATAAGGGACCATACTTGGCACGAGAGGCAAGTTGAACTGTATCATCTGCACATTAATATAAATAAAATTAATTAAACCTTTGCTGTGGGAGAACACCTCTGATTAAGGATCATCCAGACTCGAAACGTTAGCTCTACTCTCTCTCCGCAGAGAACTGTTCAGATTTTCCAGCATTTTCTGTGTTTGTAGTCCTTTACTGTGCTATTTCATAAACCTTTTTAGTCAAGGAAGAAGAATCAAGCCTGGCGTCAGCTCTGCTGTAAAGAGCAGTGTGTACATTGTGCTTTTAGCTTTGAATTGAGCGTGTCAAGAAACTACAAGGTATCAATCCCAATCATCTCCTTCCTCCCACCACCTAAGCAGCAGGTACAAAGCTGGTTCATCCCGCAAAGCATTGACCAATCAGTCAAGCCGCCTGGTTTAACTTTCAAACAATGCTTGACAGTTAACTGTCAGTCACCATCAACTGGTGCATTCTCCATGGCGACATCGCCACCAATCTGAGTCTGCTTGCCAACCAGGTAGCACTCTCTTCTCATTCAATCTAAAGTTGTTGTTTCCCCTGACATCGATGTTCTTCAATTGTCCCGATGAGTGCGAGAGAAAGAACTTTGACAAAATGTCTTTTTTATTTCATGAATGTGCAAGTTCTGTAACCCCAAATACAATGGGTGGGATTTTACGGCCCCACACGCCCCAAAACCGGAAAATCCCGCCTGAGCCCAACAGACATTTTTATAGTCTGCCCCCCCTGCCCAGCCCGCTATGATTCCCGTGGTGCGCGGGACGGGAAAATTCCCCTTGTTTTTTTTATTTATTAGTGGGACATGGGTGTCACTGGCTGGCCAGCATTTATTGCTCATCCCTAGTTGCCCTTGGAGGGCAGTTGAGAGTCAACCACATTGCCTTGTTTCTGGAGTCACATATAGACCAGACCGGGTAAGGATGGCAGATTTCCTTCCTTAAAGGACATTACTGAACCAGATAGGTTTTTCCGACAATGGTTTCATGGTCATCAGTAGATTCTTAAATCCAGATATTTTTTATTGAATTCAAATTCCACCATCTGCCGTGGCAGGATTCGAACCCGGGTCCCCAGAACATTAGCTGAGTTTCTGGATTAATAGTCTAGCGATAATAGGAACATAGGCATTAGGAACAGAAGTAGGCTAATTCAGCCCTTCGAGCCTCTCCGCCATTCAATCAGATCATGGTTGATCTCTCCCTGGTCTCAGATCCACCTCCCCACCTGTTCCCCATATCCCTCTTTCTCTTTATTATTAGAAATATATCTATCTCCTGGAAACCATTTAATGATTTAGACTCCACCGCGCTATGCGGCAGCAAGTTCCACAAATTCACCAAGCTCTGCGAGAAGTCATTCCTTCTCATATCGGTTGTAAATCTACCGCCTCCCAGCCTATAGGGGTGGCATGATGGCGCAGTGGTTGGCACTGCTGCCTCACGGCGCCAGGGACCAGGGTTCGATTCCTGGCTTGGGTCACTGTGCGGAGTCTGCACGTTCTCCCCGTGTCTGTGTGGGTTTCCTCCGTGTGCTCCGGTTTCCTCCCACACTCCAAAGATGTGCAGGTTAGGTGGATTGGACACGCCAAATTTGCCCCTTCGTGTTCAAAGATGTGTAAATTAAAATTTAAAGTTTATTTATTAGCGTCACAAGTAGGTTTACATTAACACCACAATGAAGTTACTGTGAAAATCCCCCAGTCGCCACACTCCGGCGCCTGTTCGGGTACACTGAGGGAGAATTTAGCATGGCCATTGCACTTAACCAGCATGTCTTTCGGACTGTCTTGGACTGCCTCACAGCGCCATGGGCCCGGGTTCAATTCCTGCCTTCCTGTCTGTGTGGAGTTTGCACATTCTCACCGTGTCTGCGTGGGTTTCCTCCGGGTGCTCCGGTTTCCTCCCACAGTCCAGAGGTGGATTAGCCATGCTAAATTGCTCCTTAATGTCCAAAGATGTAGGTTAGATGGCTAAGAGCAGGGGAGATGGCCTGGCTGAGATACTCTGTCAGAGAGTCGATGCAGACTCGGTGGGCCGAATGACCTCTTCTGCATTGTAGGGATTCTATGATTCCAAATTGCCCCTTAGTGTCCCAAGATGTGTGGATTAGGGGGATTAGCGGGGCAAATGCATGGGGTTACGGGGATAGGGCTGGTGGTGGGCCTGGGTAAGATTGTTGGCGAATCAATGCAGACTCAGTCGGCCAAATGGTCTCCTTCCGCTCTGTAGGGATTCTATGATTCTAAGATTGTACCGACTGTCCGAGGTACTTTGTTACCCCGCAACCTCTCTCCGTGTTGTTCAATGAATTAACTGCTTTTGGCAGTTGGCTTGTGGTAGCAAGCGTGCACGCGTGTGTGTGGGCGCGAACGTGTGGATGTGTGTGTGTAGTTGCCTGCATGTGTGTGGTGGCGTATGCGTGTGTGTTTGTGGTGGTGAAGCGCGTTTGTGTGTGTAGTCGCGTGTGGTCGTGAGTGTGCATGCGTGTGAGTTGTCATGCAGACCCGTGGCGAGAAACCACAGTCAAGGGCAACCTTTCAGCTGAGGCCACACCAACGACTTATTCCCCCTCAGTATTTCTTTTGTTAAACTTAAACATTTCACTTTGCCGTCCCCCTGCCTTTTGAATGACTTTAACAATCCTGGAAATCAGGCACATGTGGAAACTTGGCCCCTGCCTTGCCCTCCTAAGACCAATTATTCAACCAATGGAGTGCCAGAACACTAAAGTTTGACACGATTACATCATAAAGGTACATTGAGGCCAACCTTAGATTTGTCTCGATATTGTCCAAGTGGGACTGGCCACTGAGTTCATAATGCCAGCAGCTTAACTGCATCCAGATGCAGGAACTGGTCTGCGATGCTGTGAACATGAAGTGGGACTTGATCCAATCTGTTTAATCTTGACCGTGCCAGGAGAAACCTCCATGTTGGTGAATTAGAAAGATCCCGTGGCTTTTGAGGGTGGGTGAAACCCGTTTGGAAGAAAATGTTTCTCCCGCCTTCACTGATTGGAAATAATTTTTTGTTGGAATATCCTTCCTCTCTTTGGATTCGGATTCAAATTAAGCCCAGACTGATGCCTGGATTCTTGCCTCAGAGTTGGGTAGAGCGAGTCGGAAAATTGCTCAGGGCTTGCTGCACTCACCTTGGGAGAGACCCCACATCAAATGGCACGCTCCTCACTCCGGAGGGGGAGGTGGCGGATATGGGATAGAGTTGGGCATGCTGCCTAGATGCAGGCCACGGGGCTGTTGAGTGCCAAGGTGGGCTGTTTAAAAGGCGTTGTTAACCCAGTTGTTTTGTTAAATCTTAGGCTCCCCATCCCTCACCCATGCACCCTTCCCAAGTTAATTCCAATCCACCCGGTATCTATCATAAGCAGATCCCAAAATCACATCAAGTGCTTCATCCCTTAGCAAACAGAAACAAACTTCTATTCATAACTCCACAACAAAGACAGCTAATTGTTTGATAACCTCTTTGAGATGCCAATCAAACTGTGATGTGAGGAGTCCCCTGCTGAGCTAATTATAGTTTGTGGAAAGCAGCCAAAATTCATAGTTTTTTCAACTCGCACGAACACGGGCTGACTTTTCAAAATTAATTTTAAAGGGCTTGAGATTTAAATAACTTCACATCATAACAGTATCTGCCTTCAAGAGCATTTATTTCTACTCTTTAAAAATAGGCCATTGTTATAATGAAAATTGGGACTGTTGGAACTCCAGTTCGGGTTTCCCTCGTGTGTGAGCCACGTGCTACCTCCATCCTTCCCCTGGCAAATGTGGATCTATCAGAATGGTGGCAGGAGTTGCACATCTCTATCAAAATTCAAGCCTAATTTTATTCATTCGTGGGACATCGCTGGCTGGCCAGCATTTATTGCCCATCCCTAGTTGTCCCTTGAGAAGGTGGTGGTGAGCTGCCTTCTTGAATCGCTGCAGTCCACGTGCTGTGGGTTGCCCCACAATGCCGTTAGGGAGGGAATTCCAGGATTTTGACCCATTGACTGCGAAGGAACAGCAATATATTTCCAAGTCAGGATGGTGAGTGGCTTGGAGGGGAACTTGCAGGTGGTGGTGTTCCCATGTATTTGCTGCCCTTGTCCTTCCAGATGGAAGTGGTCACGGGTTTGGAAGGTGCTGTCTAAGGATCTTCGGTGAATTGCTGCAATACATCTTGTAGATGGTACACACTGCTGCTACTGAGCGTCGGTGGTGGAGGGAGTGGGTGTTTGTGAATCTGGTGCCAATCAAGGGGGGCTGCTTTGTCCTGGATGGTGTCGAGCTTCTTGAGTGTTGTTGGAGCTGCACCCATCCAGGCAAGTGGGGAGTATTCCATCACACTCCTGACTTGTGCCTTGTAGATGGTGGATAGGCTTTGGGGAGTCAGGAGGTGAGTTACTCGCCGCAGTATTCCTAGCCTCTGACCTGCTCTTGTAGCCACTGTCTTTATGTGGCTAGTCCATTGAGTCATAGAGGTTTACAGCATGGAAAGAGGCCTTTCGGCCCAAATTGTCCATGCCGCCCTTTTTTTAAAATCCCTAAACTAATCCCAATTGCCCGCATTTGGCCCATATCCCTCTATACCCATTTTATCCATGTAACTGTCTAAATGCTTTTTAAAAGATAAAATTGTACCCGCCTCTGGCAGCTGGTTCCAGACACTGCGAAAAAATTGCCCCTCTGCACCCTTTTGTATCTCTCCCTTCTCACCTTAAACCTATGCCCTCTAAGTTTAGACTCCCCTACCTTTGGGAAAAGATGTTGACTATCAAGCTGAACTTTGCCCCTCATTATTTTACAGACCTCTATAAGATCACCCCTCAGCCTTCTACGCTCCAGAGAAAAAAGCCCCAGTCTATCCAGCCTCTCTTTATAACTCAAACCATCAAGTCCCGGTAGCATCCTAGTAAATCTTTTCTGCACTCTTTCTAGTTTAATAATATCCCTTCTATAATTGGGTGACCAGAATTGTACACAGTATTCCAAGTGTGGCCTTACCAATGTCTTGTACAACAGGGACCTGGGTTTGATTCCCGGTTTGGGTCACTGTCTGTGTGGAGTTTGCACATTCTCCCCGTGTCTGCGTGGGTTTCCTCCGGGTGCTCCGGTTTCCTCCCACAGTCCAAAGATGTGCGGGTTAGGTTGATTGGCCATGCTAAAATTGCCCCTTAGTGTCCTGAGATGCGTAGGTTAGAGGGATTAGCGGGTAAATATGTAGGGATATGGGGGTAGGGCCTGGGTGGGATTGTGGTCGGTGCAGACTCGATGGGCCAAATGGCCTCTTTCCGCACTGTAGGGTTTCTATGGTTTGAAAACAGCAATTCTAGAACTTCAACAAGACGTCCCAACTCCTGTATTCAATATTCTGACCAATGAAACCAGTTGAGTTTCTGGTCAGTGGTAACCCCCAGAATGTTGACGGTGGGGGATTCGGTGATGGTAATACCATTGATTGTCAAAGGGTGGTGATTCGATTGTTTCTCATCAGTGATGGTCATTGCCTGGCATTTGTGTGGCTCAAATGTTACTAATAAACTTCTCTCTTTGGAGATTAATGGGAAATTAGTTCAGGGAGTCGTAACTGTTCCTGAAGGGCAGAATCCAAACTGCACACTTCTTCCATATTTATCACCAAAATCATTCATTTCAAGGAAAACCTGTACTGTTCTCTGATTGCTTAAGCTATCTCTCACCATTAATCTGCTCGATTCCAGACAAACAGATATGAAAACACCTTCCTTTAGGGTTAGCCAGCAGGTTACCCTCGGCATAACAGGGCAGATAAGGTATATATAGTGCACGGTGGCGCAGTGGTTAGCACTGCTGCTTCGCTGCGCCAGGGACCCGGGTTTGATTCCGAGCTTGGGTGACTGTCTTTGTGGAGTTTGCACGTTCTCCCCGTGTCTGCGTGGGTTTGCTCTGGGTGCTCCAGTTTTCTCCCACACTCCAAAGATGTGCAGGTTAGGTGGATTGGCAATGCTAAATTGCCCCTTAGTGTCCAAAGATGTGTAGGTTAGGTGGATTGGCCGTGTCAACTTGCCCCTGTGTCCAAAGATGTGCAGGTTAGGTGGATTAACCATGCTAAATTGCCACTTAATGTCCAAAGTGTAGGCTAGATGGATTAGCCATGGTAAATGTGTGGGGTTGTGGGGATAGGGCAGTTGGGAGAGCCTGGGTGGGATGCTTTTTCAGAGTGTCAGCACAGACATGATGGACCAAATGGCCTCTTTTTACACTGCAGGGAATCTGTGATTTAACAGGACCATTTTGGGAGGTAATTTCCAGTTGTTAGCAGTTGGTTATTGAGGAAGGAAGCTGCAGATTGTTGGGAAAACCTTTCCTCTAAGCGGCACTGGCGCATGGCTGCACAGTGGCCCGAAGCTTACCACGCGGTAGATAGAATACAAAAGCAGGGATGTACTTCTGAGGCTGTATAAGGCTCTGGTCAGACCCCATTTGGAGTATTGTAAGCAGTTTTGGGCCCCATATCTGGTCCAGTGGGCAAACAGACCGCATGGCTCCTTTAAGATGTGGAGCTGCAAAACAATTTTAAAGGGACCGAGCGCAAATTAAAGGGAGCATTAGCTCTGGATCAGGAGCTCAAAGACCAGATTAAGGCCGATTAGCTCTTTTTCAACCACCCCGAACACTCTGGGCTAAATCCGTGCCACACATTTTTTCAATGTCACGTCCTGTTTCCTTCTTAGTTTTCGAAGGGATAATGTTTATCAGCCGTTGATCATATTAATGAGCTTTTGGTTGGAGGTTTGCCGACTGACCACAATTGCGCAACAACAAGCCGGCAAACTATGCGAAATATTCCGGATAAACAACTCCAAAGTTTGTGACTACAAAAGGTCCAGTGTGGAGAAATGATCTTCAAGTTTGTGCAAGTCGACCGCGACGCTCTTGCCTTCTGCTCAGATGTGGTGACAGCAAAAGGGCAAAAAAAAAACCTCGAGACATTCCTGGAGCAGAATTGTATTGAATTGTTGAAAAGAGAATAAACTGGGGGGGCGGTAACATAATTGTTCGAACAACAGAATCGGATCCCGGAGCCTGCGTTTGGTCACTCACATACCAGCTACCAGAAATTGCGATGGATTTTGAATTGTTTCTGCATGTTGGTCCCCATAGATCACTAATTTGGACAAACAGATGCATTTTAGTTGAACTTAAACCAACACTCCATCCAACCCCCTGGGTGCTCTGAAACTAAAAGCAGAAAATGGTGGATTAGCTCAGCAGGTCTGGCAGTGTCTATGGAGAATGAAACGGGGTGACCGCTTTCAAGTCTGTGCGGCTCCTCTTCAGAGCTGAAAAGGGCTAGAAATGTGATAGGGTGGCACAGTGGTTGGCACTGCTGTCTCGCAGCGCCAGGGACCCAAGTTCAATTCCGGCCTCGGGTCACTGTCTGTGCGGAGTTTGCACATTCTCCTCGTGCCTGTATCGGTTTCCTCCGGGTGCTCCGGTTTCCTCCTACAGTCCAAAGATGTGCAGGTTAGGTGCATTGGCCGTGCTAAGTTGCCCTTTAGTGTACCAAAAAGTGTAGGTTAGGTGGGTTAGCCATCTAAATTGCCCCTTAATGTCCAAGGATGTGCAGGTTAGGTGGAGTGGCCATGCTAAGTTGCCCCTTAGTGTCCAAAGATGTGTGGGTTAGGTGGATTGGCCATGCTAAATTGCCCCCTAGTGTCCAAAGATGTGCAGGTTAGGTGGATTGGCCGTGCTAAGTTGCCCCGTAGTGCCCAAAGATGTGCAGGTTAGGTGGATTGGCCGTGCTAAATTGCCCCCTAGTGTCCAAAAATGTGCAGGTTAGGCGCATTGGCCGTGCTAAGTTGCCCTTTAGTGTCCCAAGATGTGTAGGTTTGGTGAATTAGCCATGGTAAATGCGTGGATAGGCCTGGGCAGGATGCTCTTCGGAGAGTTGGTGCAGACTTAGAATAGAATAGAATTCTTACGGTGCAGAAAAAGGCCATTCAGCCCATCGAGTCTGCACCAACATCTTAACCAGGCCCAACCCGCACGCTAACCCCGTAACCCCACGCATTCTACCTCACGAATCCCCTAGTCTGCACACTAAGTGGCAATTTAGCATGGCACCTGATGGGCTGAATGGCCTCCTTCTGCACTGTAGGGATTCTATGATATGATCCTCTATAGTTGAAGCGGGGAGGTGGAGCAGAACAGCAGGTCAGGGATAGGCGACAGTCGAGGAGAGATTGACAAAGATGTCATGGGCACACGACAAAGGGGGTGTGAATGGCAGCATCGAGGACTGAAGGAGGTGCTGTTTGTGGCATAAAAGTCAGAGAGCAGAATGTGTTAACAGCAGCACCCGTGGATATACCGTTCAGTTTAAATCACCTCCATTCTTACAGTTTGAATGAGTGCAGTTTCAGAAAGAGGAATTTATACTGTAACCCCCCCTTCACCACTCGTGCCTCAAACTGTTTTACAGCCAATGAAATTCCTTTTTTTTTGAAGTGTAGCCAATTGGCACTCGGTAATCTCCCACAAACAGCAACGTAATAATGATCAAGTACCCTCTCTTATTTTTGTGGTGTTGATTGAGGGATAACCGTTAGCCAGAACACCAGGGATGACTCCCCCACTCACCTTTGAGATGTTTAGAATCCAGCCGACAGGCCGAAAGGACCTCGGATTAATGGCACATCCAAGAGATGTGACCTCGGACAGTGTTGGGCTCCCTCAGGACTGCGCTGGAGTGCCGGCCTTGATTTTTGTGCCCAAGCCCCAGAGTGGGACTTGAACCCTGTCGCTCAGAGGTGGCAGTGCTACCCCTGAGCCACAGCTTATGCCCCCTTTGGGTTAATTTTAACTCCTTGGATAGTTGGCTGTATGTTGTGAGATTGGTTCACAGCTGGGCGGCAGGGTAGCACAGTGGTTAGCACTGCTGCCTCACAGCGCCAGGGACCCGGGTTCGATTCCCGGCTTGGGTCACTGTCTGTGCGGAGTCTGCACCTCCTCCCCATGTCTGCGTGGGTTTCCTCCAGGTGCGCTGGTTTCCTCCCACACTCCAAAGATGTACGGGTTAGGTGGATTGGCCAGGCTAAATTGTCCCTTAGTGTCCAAAGATGTGCAGGTTCAGTGGATTGGCCATGCTAAATTGTCCCTTACTGTCCATAGATGTGTAGGTTAGGTGGATTGGCCATGCTAAATTGCCCCTTAGTGTCCATAGATGTGTAGATTAGGTGGATTGGCTGTGCTAAATTGCCCCTTGGTGTCCAAAGATGTGCAGGTTAGGTGGATTGGCCATGGTAAAGTACCCCTTATTGTCCACAAATGTGCAGGTTAGGTGGATTGGCCACGCTAAATTGTCCCTTACTGTCAGGGGGACTAGCTAGGGTAAATGCATGGGGTTATGGGGATAGGGCCTGGGTGGGATTGTGGTCAGTGCAGACTCGATGGGCCGAATGGCCTCCTTCTGCACCGTAAGATTCTATGATCTATGATAATCAAGGACCCCACGTACCCCGGATATTCTCTCTTCCATCGGGAAAAAGAAAGTCTGAGATCACGCACCAACCGACTCATGAACAGCTTCTTCCCTGCTGCCTTCAGACGTTTGAATGGACCTACCTTATATTAAGGTGTTCTTTCTCTACACCCTAGCTGTGACTGTAACACTGCATTCTGCACTCTCTCCTTTCCTTCTCTATGAACGGTATGTTTTGGCTGTATAGCGCTCAAGAAACAATACTTTTCATTGTATCCAAATACATGTGACAATAATAAATCGAATCAATTCAACTGTGGTCCAGAAGATCCCGCTAGCAAGAAGAGCCAGAAATTCCAGGCCACAGAATGGTTGCAGCATGGAAGAAGGCCATTCAGCCCATTGTGTTGGTGCTGGCTCTCCGCAAGTGCAATTTACCTAGTCCCACTCTCCAGCCTATTCTCCATAAATGTTTTCTTTTCAGATACTTATTCGACACATTTAACGGCCTTGGTAATGGCCTAGTGGCATTGTCGCTAGACTATTCATCCAGAAACCCAGCTAATGTTCTGGGGACCCGGGTTCGAATCCCGTCACAGCAGATGGTGGAATCAAATTCAATTTTTTAAAAATCTGGAATTACGAATCTACTGATGACCATCAAACCATTGTTGATTGTCGGAAAAACCCACCTGGTTCACTAATGTCCTTTAGGGAAGGAAATCTGCCGTCCTTACCTGGTCTGGCCTACATGTGACTCCAGAGTCACAGCAATGTGGTTGACAGTTGTATAGGTAAGATGGGTATAGAGGGATATGGGCCAAACACGGGCAATTGATACTAGCTTAGTGGTATACAAAAGGGCGACATGGACAAGTTGAGCCGAAGGGCCTGTTTCCATGTTGTAAACCTCTATGACTCTCAACCACCGTCTGGCAACTGGGGATGGGCAATGAATGCTGGCCAGCCAGCGATACCCATGTCCCACGAATTAATAAATATCTTCGTCTATCACACTACCGGCGGCACAGTGGTTAGCACTGCTGCCTCACAGCGCCAGGGACCCGGGTTCGATTCCCGGCTTGGGTCACTGTCTGTGTGGAGTTTGCACATTCTCCCCGTGTCTGTGTAGGTTTCCCCCAGGTGCTCCGGTTTCCTCCCACAGTCCAAAGATGTGAAGGTTAGGTGGATTGGCCGTGCTAAATTGCCCCTTAGTGTCTCGTGATGGATTAGCGGGGTAAATATGTAGGGTTACGGGGGACAGGGTGGGGGAAGAGGGTCTGGGTACGATGCTCTGTAAGAGAGTCGGTGCAGACTCGATGGGCCGAATGGCCTCATTCTGCACTGTCGGGATTCTGAGTCTTTGGCAGGGCATTACAAATCCTAACCATGCACTATGTGAAATGTTTTACCCTCACGCCGCCTCTGATTGTGAGGCCATTCACCTTAAACTGCTTCCCTCTGGCTCTCAATCCTTCCGCCAACAATAACCCTTTCTCTCTATCTCTTCCGCCCAAGACCCTTCATGATTTCCCCTTTCTCCTGAATGGTTCTCCTCAAAACTGTGCAACTTGTGAAGAAATCATGTCGACAGTTCATGATGAGATCATGAGGAGACGGAACATGTTGGCAGCCAGACTCCAGTTCACTTGCCAGCTTCATATGGAACTGGTACTGAGTCAACCTCCTTGAGGAAAACATCTTGTGCACGACTGAGTCCCTTTCATGAGTCATCGTGTTGCTCAAGTGGAAGGAAAGGTTCCTTTTGGGCCTTTCGACACTGGTGTGTGCCAAGTGAGATTGCTTTCCAAGCCAAACATCATCTACCCGTCTCCTCCATGTGTTTGTTATAATCCAACCCACAAGTGGGCTTGATGGCTCCAGCCTTGTGATCAAACTCTGAAGATATCGCCAACTCGCCCACCCCCTTCAAGGGCGCATTATCTAACTTGCCTTGGAATGCGACAAGCAAGCACAATACGTTCTGCAACATTCCGCACCCCCAGCGATCTTTGTGTCTGCCAGAGAATGAAGCATGTTTTCCTTCCATTGTCAAATTGGCATTCATTAACCACTGATCTTCAAAGGACTTGAGGAACAATGAGCAAAGGCTGTATTCACGGAGTAGTTTGTCTCTTGTTGGGATCTTTTCCCACTGTGTTGGAGGCCAGATGATGCATTGAGTTGCGCTTGCTCTTGGCACTGCTCTCATCTCTCGATACTTATCCTGGGCTCCACTTGGAGTGTCCGCCCTTTCATACCAAATTTCAGTCGAATGGCGGCATTCTGTCAACCAACTGGTTGGAGCCCAGGTGAGGCCCACAACAAGACACAGCAACTTAGTCAATTCATACAGCAGAGTCTTTTAAAAATAAAACACTTCAGCAATCCATTTACTTACCCGGCCAATAGAGTCACTTTTTAAAAAAAAAGATCCTCTTTGAACGACAGCAAATAGAACTAGAATCAATTCAGTGCAGAAGGAGGCCATTCGGCCCATCGAGTCTGCACCGACCACAATCCCACCCAGCCCCTATCCCCATATCTCCATGATGTGGAGATGCCGGCGTTGGACTGAGGTGGGCACAGTAAGTAGTCTCACAACACCAGGTTAAAGTCCAACAGGTTTATTTGCATTTACCCTAGCTAGTCCCCCTGACACCAAGGGACAATTTAGCACGGCCAATCCACCTAACACCGCACATCTTTGGACTGTGGGAGGAAACCGGAGCACCCGGAGGAAACACAGAGAACGTGCAGACTCCGCACAGGCAGTGACCCAAGCCGGGAATCGAACTCTGGTCCTTGGCGCTGTGAGGCAGCAGTGCTAACCACTGTGCCACTGGGCCGCCCGAGCTCATGACTAAAACTACAGCAAAGTCTCCCAATACAAGCAGGTTTATGTCTCCAGAAGAATATAGTGAGTTGAGGATAGTAATGTACTACAAATTATTTTTTTAAAAATTCATTCATGGGATGTTGCTGGCTAGGCCAGCAGTTATTGCCCATCCCCAGTTGTCCTTCGGAAGGTGGTGGCTGCCTTCTTGAATCGCTGCAGTCCACTTGCTGTGGGTTGGCCGTTGGGAGGGAATTCCAGGATTTTGACCCCAGCGACTGCGAAGGAACGGCAGACATATTTCCAAGTCAGGATGGTGAGTGGCTTGGAGGGGAACTTGCAGGTGGTGGTGTTCCCATGTATCTGCTGCCCTTGTCCTTCTAGATGGAAGTGGTCGTGGGTTTGGAAGGTGCTGTCTAAGGATCTTTGGTGAATTGCTGCAATGCATCCTGTAGATGGTACACACTGCTGATGCACGTAAAATCAACCCCAGTCAATTGCAGCGTGGGAAATAAGTCATCGTCATTCTGCCTGGAAATTGTGGTGTCGTTACATAGAACGGCACGGTGGCCGTAGTGGTTAGCACTGCTGCCTCACAGCACCAGGGACCCGGGGTTCAATTCTGGCCTCGGGTGACTGTCTGCGTGGAGTTTGCATGTTCTCCTCGTGTCTGCGTGGTTTTCCTCTGGGTGCTCCGGCTTCCCCCCACAGTCTAAAGATGTGCAGGTTAGGTGGATTGACATTCGTCATACCTGTGTTGCTAAGATGCTAGTCTTGTGTGCATCCCCCTCCCCATCCAGTTTTGTCTCATAGAGGTTTACAGCATGGAAACAGGCCCTTCGGCCCAACTTGTCCATGCCGCTCTTTTTTTTAAACCTCTAAGCTAATCCCAGTTGCCCACATTTGGCCCATATCCCTCTATACCCATCGTACCCATGTAACTATCTAAATGCTTTTTAAAAGACAAAATTGTACCCGCCTCTGCTACTACCTCTGGCAGCTCGTTCCAGACACTCACCACCCTCTGTGTGAAAAAATTGCCCCTCTGGACCCTTTTGTATCTCTCCCCTCTCACCTTAAACCTATGCCCTCTAGTTTTAGACTCCCCTACCTTTGGGAAAAGATATTGACTGTCTAGCTGATCTATGCCCCTCATTATTTTATAGACCTCTATAAGATCACCCCTAAGCCTCCTACGCTCCAGAGAAAAAAGTCCCAGTCTATCCAGCCTCTCCTTACAACTCAAACCATCAAGTCCCGGTAGCATCCTCGTAAATCTTTTCTGCACTCTTTATTTACAGTCATGCCTTCAGTCATCAGTGCCAATGTTAATGACAATTATATTGTTCAGACTTAATTGCAATGACATTGTTATAGTTTAATGACAATTACACTGTTAAACAGCTGATAGGTATTTGTACACTTATAAATGGTGATAGCTGGGACACTGTTTGGTGAGGAGTGCTAACACTCTATAAACCCTCTCTGCAAGGAAAAGATTATCTGTCTTAGTTTTGACTTTATCAACTGGCTTGGATCCATGTACCAACCTAGACCCCATGCTTTCCCTCTCTATGCCACTTTGCCAGTGCTGCTTCACAGTGCCAGGCACCTTGAGGAAACCCACATAGACATGGGGAGAACGTGCACACTCCACACAGACAGTCACCTGGTGGCACAGTGGTTAGCACTGCTGCCTCACAGCGCCAGGGACCCGGGTTCGATTCCTGGCTCGTGTCACTGTCTGTGCGGAGTTTGCACGTTCTCCCCGTGTCTGCGTGGGTTTTCCTCCGGGTGCTCCGGTTTCCTCCTATGGTTGGAAAGACGTGCTGGTTAGGTGCATTGGCCGTGCTAATTTCACACTCTGTGTACCCGAACAGGTGCCGGAGTGTGATGATGAGGGGATTTTCACAGTAACTTCATTGCAGTGTTTATGTAAGCCTACTTGTGATACTAATAAATAAATAGTTAAACAGCAGGTGAATATTTGTACCGCCATAAATGGTGAGAGCTGGGACACTGGTGGGGCAAGTAGAGTTGATTCTCTATAAAGCCAATAAACTCTACAAGGAAAAGATTCTCTGTCTTAGTTTTGACCTCACCAACTGGCTTGGACCCATGTACCAATCTAGACCCCACTGTTTCCACCTCTATACGACTTTGTCAGCCCAACTCTCTTCCCTCCACTTAAACACTCCTCAAAACCCATCTCTTTGATCAAAGTTTTTGATCGTTTCCCCTGAATATCTCCTTTGTTGTCCCTGAGTTTTTTTGAGATTTTGTCTCAGTACATTTTCGGGGCGGCACAGTGGTTAGCACTGCTGCCTCACAGGTCCAGGGACTCGGGTTCGATTCCCAGCTTGGGTCACTGTCTGTGCGGAGTTTGCACGTTCTCCCCGTGTCTGCGTGGGTTTCCTCCGGGTGCTCCGGTTTCCTCCCACAGTCTAAAGACGGGCAGGTTAGGTGCATTTGCCATGCCAAATTGCCCCTTAGTGTCCCTGGATGCGTAGGTTGAAGGGATTAGCGGGGTAAATATATGTGGGGTTTTGGGGATAAGACCGAGGTGAGATTGTTGTCGGTACAGACTCAATGGGCCGAATGGCCTCCTTCACTGTAGGGATTCTATGATTCTCTATCAACACAAATGCAAATTGTTGTTGCGGTTGTAGTGTGGTAGTTTATTGCTATTATTTATATGCACAAAATCTTCCCGAGATAGAACATAGAACAGTACAGCACAGAACAGGCCCTTCAGCCCACGATGTTGTGCCAACCTTCATCTGAAACCAAGATCAAGCTATCCCACTCCCTATCATCCTGGTGTGCTCCATGTGCCTATCCAATAACCGCTTAAATGTTCCTAAAGTGTCTGACTCCACTATCACTGCAGGCAGTCCATTCACACCCCAACCACTCTCTGAGTAAAGAACCTACCTCGGATATCCTTCCTATATCTCCAACCATGAACCCTATAGTTATGCCCCCTTGTAATAGCTCCATCCACCCGAGGAAATAATCTTTGAACGTTCACTCTATCTATCCCCTTCATCATTTTATAAACCTCTATTAAGTCTCCCCTCAGCCTCCTCCGCTCCAGAGAGAACAGCCCTAGCTCCCTCAACCTTTCCTCATAAGACCTACCCTCCAAACCAGGCAGCATCCTGGTAAATCTCCTCTGCACTCTTTCCAGCGCTTCCACATTATTCTTATAGTGAGGTGTCCAGAACTGCACACAATATTCCAAATGTGGTCTCACCAAGGTCCTATACAGTTGCAGCATGACCCCACGGCTCTTAAACTCCAACCCCCGTTAATAAAAGCCAACACACTATAGGCCTTCTTCACAGCTCTATCCACTTGAGTGGCAACCTTCAGAGATCTGTGGATATGGACCCCAAGATCTCTCTGTTCCTCCACAGTCTTCAGAACCCTACCTTTGAGATAATGTGTCGTAAAGCAATCTATGCAATTTATCGATGTGTTTTATGATTTCTGGTCGGGTTTATCACATATCTATCGATCTAGAACTATAGCAGAGGCGCAGTTATCAATAGGAGTGGAGCAGTATAAATACTAATGATTTTAATGGTTATAAAATGGTAGCAGGTGAATGGTTAAGTGTCTTCCAACTTGACTGTCATTGAGAAATAGCTGCCGACAAAAGTGCCATCAGAGCCTGGGCTGGAGCCCTTCTGCTATGAAGAGAGGCTAGTTAGGCTGGAGTTGTTTACCTTGGAGCAGAGAAGGCTGAGGGGACCTCATTGAAGTGTACAAAGGTATGAGGGACAGGAGGCAGCACAGTGGTCAGCATTGCTGCCTCACAGCGCCAGGACCGGGTTAGATTCTCGTCTTGGGTCACTGTGCGGAATTATAGAATCGTAGAATACAATCATAGAATCCCTGCAGTGCAGAAGGAGGACACTCAACCCATGAAGTCTGCACTGACCACAATTCCACCCAGGTCCTATTCCCTTAACCCCACATATTTATCCTGCTAATCCCCTGACACTAAGGTCAATTTAGCAATGGCCAATCAACCTAACCTGCACATCTTTGGACTATGGGAGGAAACCGGAGCACCCGGAGGAAACCCACGCACGCACGGGGAGAATGTACAGACTCCACACAGACAGTGACCCGAGGCCGGAATTGAACCTGGGTCTCTGGCGCTGTGAGGCAGCAATGCTAACCACTGTGCCACCCCCAAAGCTGCACATTCTCCCCGTGTCTGCATGGGTTTCCTCCGGGTGCTCCGATTTCCTCCCACACTGCAAAGATGTGCAGGTTAGGTTGATTGGCCATGCTAAATTGACCCTTAGTGTCAAGGGGATTAGCAGGGTAAATATGTGGGGTGATGGGGATAGGGCCTGTGCGGGATTGTTGTCGGTGGAGACTTGATGGGCCAAATGGCCTCCTTCTGCACTGTCGGGATTCTATGATCAAGTCACCCCTTCCCTCGACCATTTAAAGGCAAATTTGAATAGGTTCAACATTTGGTATTGATCATCCAGTCAAGATGTGAGCAACAAGCTGATTTTTAATTTCGATTCTTTAAAAGAAGTCCAAAGTTTCCACCATTGTGTCTATTTGTTTTTGGCTCAAATTGGTCTGCTCATTATAATGATGGATCATTTTGCTCCCCTGGCATCCAGTAGTAGCACTAAAGCATGCCGAGGCCAGGTGGAACGCAGTTAGATGCTCCCTCTGCCTTGCTGTAAAAACATGTTCTGGATCCTACCTTGGGACAGCAGTACATAACCAGCACTGCAGGCGGTGTACACCTCTCTCTTGTTAAGCTAATTAGCAGCAAGTTAAGGGCAGCTTTGTGTTGCCTGCCCATCTCCATTGAGGACTCGTTAAGTCTCCGCAAATTCGCTTCGCGTAACTTCAGGAGTGACTTCCATCTCAATTAACCGGGATGTAGTTGAGCAAAGCACCAGACGTGAGAGTGTAACGTGCCCTGGCCACACCCACCCCCCCCCCCCCCCCCCTCCTCGGAATTTCAGCTGAATAAAGAATGATGTTTTTTTTTTCTGACACACAAAATTAATTTGCGTGTATCTTGCATTTGCAGACACTATCACAGTATGGATGAATTCAGTCACTATGACCTCCTGGATGCAGCTACTGGGAGGAAGGTCGCTGAGGGACACAAAGCTAGTTTCTGTCTGGAGGACACCACGTGTGACTTTGGCCACCTGAAGCGATACGCCTGTACAGCGCACACTCAGGTAGGGATGAGCAGCGCAGGCAAAGTATATTTCCCCATTTGTTGTTGTTGTGTTGCCTCAGTACGTGACAAGAATAAGGGGCTGAATTTTATCCTTGGCCACCCGCTATCAATACCCACATTCTCCGCTTTGATTAGGGTGGCATGGTGGCGCAGTGGTTAGCACTGCTGCCTCACGGCGCCAGGGACCCGGGTTCGATTCCTGGCTTGGGTCACTGTCTGTGTGGAGTTCGCACGTTCTTCCCGTGTCTGCGTGGGTTTCTTCCGGGTGCTCCGGTTTCCTCCCACAGTCCAAAGATGTGCAGGCTAGGTGGATTGGCCATGCTAAATTGCCCCGTAGTGTCCCAAGATGTGTAGGTTAGATGGATTGGCCGCACTAAATTGCCCCTTAATGTCCCAAGGCTAGAAGGATTAGCGGGGTAAATATGTTGGGGGATAGGGCCTGGGTGGGATTGTTGTCGGTGCGGACTCGATGGGCCAATTGGCCACCTCCTGCACTGTAGGGTATCTATGAATCAAAGTCAGGTTTTTTTTTATTCATTCATGGGACATGGGCGTCGCTGGCTGGGCCAGCATTTATTGCCTATCCATAGTTGCCCTTGGAGGGCAGTTGAGAGTCAACCACATTGCTGTGGCACTGGAATCGCATGTAGTTGGACTGGGGTAAAAACAGTAAGAAGTTTAACAACACCAGGTTAAAGTCCAACAGGTTTATTTGGTAGCAAAAGCCACACAAGCTTTCGGAGCCTTAAGCTCCTTTTTCAGGTGAGTGGGAATTCTGTTCACAAACAGGGCATATAAAGACACAAACTCAATTTACAGAATAATGGTTGGAATGCGAATACTTACAGCTAATCAAGTCTTAAAAGTCTTAATCAAGTCTTGATTGGCTGTAAGTATTCGCATTCCAACCATTATTCTGTAAATTGAGTTTGTGTCTTTATATGCCCTGTTTGTGAACAGAATTCCCACTCCCCTGAAGAAGGAGCTTAAGGCTCCGAAAGCTTGTCGCATGTAGGCCAGACCAGGTAAGGACAGCAGATTTCCTTCCCTAAAGGACATTAAACTTTGTTTTTAAAGTTTATTTATTAGTGGCATGAGTAGTCTTACATTAACACCGCAATGAAGTTACTGTGAAAATGCCCTAGTTGCCACACTCCGTCACCTTTTCGGGTACACTGAGGGAGAATTTAGCATGGCCAATGCACCTAACTAAATCAAATCAAATCAAACCTAACTATGGGAGGAAACCGGAGCACCCGGAGGAAACCCACGCAGACACAGGGAGGATGTGCAAACTCCACACAGACAGTGGCCCAAGCCGGGAATCGAACCCGGGTCCCTGGCGTTGTGAGGCAGCAGTGCTAACCACTGTGCCACCGTGCCCCTTATGTCCCAAGATTTGTAGATTAGGTGGATTGGCCATGGTGAATTGCCCCTGAGTGTCATAGAATCATAGAATCCCTACAGTGCAGAAAGAGGCCATTCAGTCCATCAATATCAATCCGACCCAGACCCTATCCCCATAATCCCATGCATTTACCCCAGCTAATCCCCCTGACACTAAGAGGCAATTTAACATGGCTAATCCACCAAGATGTGTAGGTAAGGGGGAATGAATGGAATGTGTGGGGTTACGTGCAGGGGGTGGGCCTGGGTTAGATGCTCCGTCAGAAGGTCAGTGCAGACTTGATGGGCCGAATGGCTTCCTTCTGCACTGCAGGGATTCTATTATTCTTAAAATTCACCCACTCCTTTCATACCACGCTGGAGTGGCAGCCTCGATTTTGTTATCTGGTAGATTCAGCAACACTGACTAATGCATATTTTCTCTGTACTGAACTTAGTTATAGACTACTTGTGCGTGTCAATGTGGGGAACTCGGGGTCACTTCTACTCGTGTGTCTACGTTTCTGCAATCTGCCCGTACAAAACTGAGCTAGAAGTAAACAGCACTCGACTTGTTGTCCCTGCTGTCAGGGGCCCACATTCCAGTGAGACAGAAAACCAGATGTCGTTTTACTGGAAGGACAGTTCCAATTGTAATCTTTTGCAAACCGTTTCACCAAGTGTCAGAGTTTGCTCTTGCTCTCGGTCTGTGAAGGCTGAAGTCTCGGGTCCGAAGTTATCACGCTGTGGTACACAATTGCCCTCCCGTGTTTACTTAGCCTGTTTTTCTGACTGCCTCAGAGTCGCCCACTGTTTCCTACAGGGAGTTATCAAGGACAGACAGATGCTTTCAGATCTCTTGTTGCTCTCTGACTGAACACACTCTGTTGCACAAGAAACGGACCCTCCGGTTCAGTCATTTTCTCCTCGTTTTCTTCCCCCCCCCCCCCTCCTCCCCCACCCCCCGTGGTGTCAACATCTGTTCATCACCTCGCTGTCATAGCTGGGCCCAAGCTGACAACTGGCCCTGCAGGGAGTCACTGGTAATGAACCCGCTGCCTTTCAGCCCCTTTTGTGCTGCATTATGTGCTGAGCTCCCTCATTATACAGAATCGCGAGGGCGTTTGGTGAGAGTGCAGGAGGGAGAGATTGTTTCCGATGGCAGGAACGTCGGTAATTGGAGGACGCACGCTGAAGATAATTGGAGAGTGGGGCAGGGGGATGAGGAGGACTATATTTTTTTTTTAGATCCATCCATGCTGTAAGGGTGATGGAATCAGATTCACTCTCGAAAGAGAGACGGATATCTACCTGCAAAAGGGAAAGAAAAGATTGCAGGAATAATGGGGGGAAAGATCGGAGGCCTTGGGATAATTGGATAGCTTTTTCCAAGGAGCAGCAGGGTGGCACAGTGGTTAGCACTGCTGCCTCACAGCGCCAGGGACCCGGGTTCGATTCTGGCCTTGGATGACTGTCTGTATGGAGTCTGCACGTTCTCCCCACGTGGGTTTCCTCCGGGAGCTCCGGTTTCCTCCCACACTCCAGAAATGTGCAGTTTAGGTTGATTGGCCATGCTAAATTGCCCCTTAGTGTCCAAAGATGTGCAAATTAGGTGGATTGGCCATGCTAAATTGCCCTTGGTGTCCAAAGATGTGCAAATTAGGTGGATTGGCCATGCTAAATTGCCCTTGGTGTCCAAAGATGTACAGGTTAGGTGGATTGGCCATGCTAAATTGCCCCTTAGTGTCCAAAGATGTGCAAATTAGGTGGATTGGCCATGCTAAATTGCCCTTGGTGTCCAAAGCTGTGCAGGTTAGGTGGATTGGCCATGCTAAATTGCCCCTTGGTGTCCAAAGATGTACAGGTTAGGTGGATTGGCCATGCTAAATTGCCCCTTGGTGTCCAAAGCTGTGCAGGTTTGGTGGATTGGCCACGCTCAATGTGCAGCATTGCATTACAGCGATAGGGCTGGGTCTGAGTAAGATGATCTTTCAGAGAATCAGGGCCGAATGGCCTCCTTCTGTTCTGTAGGGATTCTAAAGAGCCAGAATATGGTTGATGGACTGAATGGCTTGTTGTTTATTCGATACAGCTACACATTTTGAAACCTCAACAGATTCTTTGGTGGAATATATCACAGAGCGATGATAATAAACTTCCTTTTTTTTAATGCAGGGGTTGAGTCCTGGTTGCTATGACACCTACAATGCAGATATTGATTGCCAGTGGATTGATATCACAGACATCCAGCCTGGGAAATTCATACTGAAGGTACAAAACTCTCCTGTGTTGCCGCTGCACACAGTTTGGATTTGTTAGAATTGCTTACTTTCATCCCTTCCTTATATTCCTGTGTCACAGCTTCAAGTGAACCCCAACTATCTCATACAAGAATCAGACTTCACAAACAACGTGATCAGATGCAACATACACTACACAGGGCGATATGTTGCCACTACGAACTGTAAAATCACGCAGTAAGTAATTCCAGTCTTTTCTCCTTGACTTAGAAATGGCCTTCAGCCTCCCGAACTCCAGCCCCCACATTTGCCCCCAAAGCTCCAAGAGTTTGTTCCTATTCCGCGCTCAATCCATCCTCTCTGACCTCCATTGACCCCGATCTCCCAACCCAGAGTTGATGGAAATGAGAGTCTATGGCCGGGATTTTCCAGCCACGCTCGCCGCAAAGCTGGAAAATCCCGCCCGAGGTCAACAGACCTTCGCATAGTCCATGTCCCACCTGCTACAATTCCCATGGCGGGCGGGACTGGAAAATCCACCTTTATATTTCCTTTCTTAATTTCAGACTGAATGGGCGGAAAGTTCCCCCCTGCCAAAAGAATTAATGGGGAGGCGATGGCCTAGCGGTATTTTTTTTTATTCGTTGATGGGACATGGGCGTCGCTGGCGGGGCAGCATTTATTGCCCATCCTTAGTTGCCCGAGGGCAGTTGAGAGTCAACCACATTGCTCTGGAGTCACATGTAGGCCAGACCGGGTAAGGGCGGCAGATTTCTTTCCCTAAAGGATATTAGTGAACCAGATGGGTTTTTGCAACAATCGACAATGGTTTCATGGTCGTCATTAGACTTTTAATTCCAGATATTGTTTATTGAATTCAAATTCCACCATCTGCCGTGGCGGGATTTGAACCCAGATCCCCAGAACATTAGCTGTGTTTTTGGATTAATACTCTCACGGTAAGGCCATCACCTCCCCAATTTATCGCTAGGTTATTAATCCTAGAAAATTATTACTCAGCTAATGTTCTGGGGACCTGGGTTCGAATCACGCCACGGCAGCTGGTGGAATTTGAAATCAATAAAAAATATCTGGAATTAAGAATCTACTGATGACCATGAAACCATTGTCAGAAAAACCCATCTGGTTCACTAATGTCCTTTACGGAAGGAAATCTGCCGTCCTTACCTGGTCTGGCCTACAGGTGACTCCAGAGCCACAGCAATGTGGTCGACTCTCAACTGCCCTCCAAGGGCGACTAGCGATGGGCAATAAATGCTGGCCAACCAGCGACGCCCATGTCCTACAAATGTATAATGAAATGGATAATGCAAAGGTCCATTGACCTCGGGCAGAATTTTCCGGTCTTAAGGTGAGCACGGCCAGAAAATTCCCACCTGATACGCTTCAGGAAAGTCATCAAAATGCCTCCAGTCCCACACTTTGTTCACTCTGAATGGGCCACAACTTCCAATGGTGTGGCAATGGATGTCTTGCTCTCCCTGTCGCTGTTTCCTTGGATAGACCAATGTAGTCGCCCATAATAGATGGTCCTCTAGCCTTGGCTTCCTGTATGTTTAGCCCTTTCCATCATTCCACAGGCAACTGCCTTGACCTTGAGCCTTTGACCTCTCCTCATGAACCCATCCACTTGGGTGCTTCTTTGGCTTTGGAGACGGCAAGGTGACACAGTGGTTAGCACTGCTGCCTCACAGCGCCAGGGACCCAGGTTCAATTCCCGGCTTGGGTCACTGTCTGTGTGGAGTTTGCACATTCTCCCCGTGTCTGCATGGGTTTCCCCCGGGTGCTCCGGTTTCCTCCCACAGTCCAAAGATGCGCGGGTTAGGTGGATTGGCCATGCTAAATTGTGCATTAGTGCCAGTGGGATTAGCTAGGGTAAATGCATGGTGTTACAGGGATAGGGCCTGGTTGGGATTGTGGCCGGTGCAGGTTCGATGGGCCGAATGGCCTCCTTCTGCACTGTAGGGATTCTATGATTCTACCCTCTCATTTGGAAGCCTCCTCGAAGTTTTTGTTGTGTCAGCTGTGCCTTTTGTCACACGGGGAATTTAGCATGGCCAATCCACCTAACCTGTACATCTTTGAACTGTGGGAGGAAACCTGAGCACCCGGAGGAAACCCACGCAGACACAGGGAGAACATCTGTCTGTGTGGAGTTTGCGCATTCTCCCCGTGTCTGCGTGGGTTTCCTCCGGGTGCTCCGGTTTCCTCCCACATTCCAAAGATGTGCGGGTTAGGTTGATTGGCCATGCTTAAATTGCCCTTTAGTGTCCTGAGATGTGTAGGTTAGAAGGATTAGTGGGTAAAATATGTGGGGATATGAGGGTAGGGCCTGGGTGGGATTGTGGTCGGTGCAGACTCGATGGGCCGAATGGCCTCTTTCTGTACTGTAGGGTTTCTATAATTTCTATCGTAACATGCAAACTCCACACAGTGACCCGAGGCCGGAATTGAACCTGGGTCCCTGGCGCTGTGATGCAGCAGTGCTAACCACTGTGATACCCAATACAATACAGGCTAAAATAGTATTGCAAAGAATGTGCGAGTTTATGTAAATACATGAGGTGAGCGGATAGGTTGAGTTGCAAATTCTGGGTTCAAATTCCACTCACTTGATCTTAAGGATGAAGGCTGACACTCCAGTGCAGCGTGACCTCATCTACAACCCCCAGGCCTTACCCAACCCTCCACCGTTGGATCCTATCCACTCACTCACTCGCACATTCTTTGCATTACTATTTTAGCCTGTATTGTATTGGGTATCACAGTGGTTAGTACTGCTGCCTCACAGCGCCATGGACCCGGGTTCAATTCTGGCCTCGGGTGACTGTGTGGAGTTTGCATGTTCTCCCCGTGTCTGCGTGGGTTTCCTCCGAGTGCTCCGGTTTCCTCCCACAGTCCAAAGATGTGCGGGTTCGGTGGATGGGCCATGCTAAATTGCCTGTGAGTGTCCAAAGATGTGCAGGTTAGGTGGATTGGCCATGCTAAATTGCCCCTTAGTATCCAAAGATGTGCATGTTGGGTGGATTAGCCATGCTAAATTGCCCCTTCGTATCAGGGGGATTAGCAGGATAAATACATGGGGTTACAGGGATAGGTGCAGGCTTGATGGGCCGAATGGCCTCCTTCTGCACTGTAGGGATTCTATGATTGTTTCTGAGATTGGAACAGCGAAATATCCGATTGAGATGGATTGTTGAACAATGCAGAAGTCTTTACAGAAGGACCACATCGACCAGGCCGACCGAGGCTTGAGCTGACGGCCAGTAAGGTCTAAGATTTCTTGTGAATTTGTGTCTGTTTTTATTTTTTGTTTACAGATCATGATCTACAAGTTTTGAGTTGCACAACACTGCACATCCTGAACAAACATCTGGTGCGCGTGGAACTTGATCGTTACAGCAGCTGGGATGTTTGGTAGCTTCCATCGGGAGTTAACGGGGAGTTCAGTCTTAACCAATGCGTCAGCCTGCAGAGCTGAGGGACATGAGCCAACAACTGCAAATAAGCTTTTACATTAGCCCCCGGGCCCCAGAATATTGCCAGCGAGGTGGTACGGGCATCTGAGAAAAAGGTTCTGTTATAATCAGCAATCATGGTATGAACTAGGTGCGCCTTATTAGCAGAAGGATCACTTCTAAGGATTTAGGAGCAGGAGTAAGTCACAAGGCCTTCAAACCCACTCTGCCTTTCAGTAAGATCTCAGCAGAACCTCTACATCATCCACTTTTTCTTGATTTCCTTTTAGTGCCCTGTTTTAATTCAGGTCAGAAACTCCAAGGTGTTATACGGAGTCCGCCTGGATCATAAGTTTTGCAATTTGAATTTGGTAAGCGTGAGATGTTTCACTTCAGGTATGATTCAAATGACCCACTAGGGAGCTTTTATCAAACAAAGTTTATTTAAGAATATAGTTAACATGTATAGAAAGAAAATTAGCAATAGCTTTTACCAGTTACAGACAAGAAAAAAAAAACATGATATTGTATAACTCTTGACAAATATATGAAATGTTCCAACCAAAGAACCCGCCTTAAACGAAACCCTTGCCACAGGTTTAGCACAGAAAATACGGATGCTCAGGTGATGCTGGAAACTTAATCCCTTGGTTGGGTGCTGCAGTTCTCTTGATACACACACACGGACAAGCTAGAAGTCAGAGTAGCTTCCCAAAATACCAGGGAGAGAGGGAGAGAGTGAATAAACTTTGTTTTAAGTGTAGTTGTTTAACAGAAGTGAGAAAAATGATTTGTCATATCTCGGAGTGATATGTGACACACCGCCTTAAAGGAGGAGAGGGAGGGGTTTAGGAACGGGGGTGGGTGGGGAATCTAGAACGTGGAGCCTAGGTAGCTGACTGCATGTTTTTAAGACTATTTTTAATGCGTTCCTGATGATTTTTTTAAAAAACTGTATTACCGAATATTTCAAATTGCTTTGTATAATCTCCTTTTATACATATCTTGAATTATGGGTCTTGGCACCAGTTACCTACATTTCTCCAATTTATATTCTAAAGGAGACATCACTTTGATTCACAAGACAAATGTAAGTGAAATACTTACCAAACGAACACTTCTAAGTTCAGGATCGATGCCAGGTAACCTACCAAAGCCGTTTAACCTCCCGGATTCTACCTCTCAGTGGACGCAATGTCATCTATTTTGGAAGAAACCCCTGTAGAGGGTTGTTTGACCTACCTGCACGGTGTTTCCTGTTCAAATTTGACCGGATTCTTTTTATTTCAAAAATGTTATGCCAATTTTTATAGCGATCTGCCAAAGGAAAATCATCCCAGGGATACAGTGATGGCTGCTTTCTGAAACTGACCTTGAATTGACGAGGTCAGTTTGTGGGGTGAGGGGGGGAGGGGGGGGGGGGGGGGATCTATGGGCAGGATTTTCCGGCTGCCCTCGCCCCAAGACCGGAAAATCCCGCCCGGGGCCAATGGGTCCGTGTCACAGAATCGGAATCACAGAATCCTACAGTGCTGAAGAGGCCCTTCGGCCCGTCGAGTCTGCACCGACGCATGAGATTCCCTGACCTGCCCACCCAACCCCACTTACCAGCACTTGGCCCATAGCCTTGAATGTTATGACGTGCCAAGTGTTCATCCAGGTACTTTTTTAAGGATGTGAGGCATCCCGCCTCCACCACCGTCCCAGGCAGCGCATTCCAGAATCCCGCTATGATTCCCGTGACGGGCGGGATGGCAAAATTCCGTCCTATGTCTTTGCATTTCCCCAGTAGGTCAGAGACAAAGTTCAGTGAAACATAACTTCTCAATCTTCTAATTGATATCATTCCATGGTCAGGGTTAAAATCTGCTTATCCATTTCAAAACCAATGGGGGGGACAATTTCCACGCCCACCCCTTTCTCTCTCCTGCCCCCTCCCCCACCATTGGGGTGATCATCATTGGTGGGACCTTCCAATCCCGCTGATGTCTACAGCTTTTTGCGTGGTTCGACCTTCTCTCCGCTGGGGAACCCCCTCATTTTTGGTTGGGGGTGGTGTTTGGGGAGGGGGGGTGGTGTGGGGGGAGTATTGCCTTCGGCAGAACTGGACGATTCCACTGGCAGGAAGGGCCGTGAAATCTGTCCCAAAGGTTGCGATCTGACCGCCCATTCACGCCACGCTCCCGCTGCAGCGAAGATGGCGCCCAGCCAAATTTCCGATGGGAAAATCCCGCTGGCGTGAATGGTCGGAAAGCTCCGGCCAATATGTTTCCGACTGATTACACATCAAGACAAAAGTTCTGAGTTGGGCCACTTTAGGTTCTGAACATATTATGTTCACACTGCTTTTTAACACTGTTTTTTTTGCAATGTATTCCCAATGACCTGAACACGTTTAGTGTTTTAAAAATACTGAAGTATCTAATATTACAAGCAACTTTGAATTAAAAGAAATGGAATGAAAGCAATTGCATTTATCCATCGAATCCTGACAGTGCAGAAGGAGGCTGTTCAACCCATTTAGCTGCACTCTCCCAAGTCTGAAAGACGTGCTGGTTAGATTGACCCGAACAGGCGCCAGACTGTGGCGACTAGGGGAATTTCACAGTAACGTTATTGCAGTGTTAATGTAAGCCTTACCTCTGACTAATAAATAAACTTTACTTTTACTTTACTTTAAAGAGCATCTTACCCAGGCCCACACTCCTGCCCTGTAACGCCTGCACATCCTTTGGACATTAAGGGGCAATTTAGCACCGTCAATCCACCGAACCTGCACATCTCTGGACACGAAGGGACAATTTAGTATGGTCAATCCATCTAACCTACACATCTTTTGGACATTAAGGGACAATTTAGTATGATCAATCCATCTAACCTGCACATCTTTGCACTCTGGGAGGAAATTGGACCACCCGGAGGAAACCCACGCTGACACAGGCAGAACGTGCAGACTCTGCACAGATAAGCCACCCAAGACCGGAATCGAACCCAGGTCCCCAGCGCTGAGGCAGCAGCGCTAACCACTGTGCCACCATGCCGCGCATATAAAGCACCATAAGTGACCTTGGATGTCCCAAAGTGCCTTACAAGCCAGTTATATGCTGCTGAAGTTTACGATTGTCATATCGAAACTGAGCAGCCACAATTACACCAGAGTGATAATCACAGACTGTTTAATAAAAGCAGAATGTGTTGTAAATTCTCAGCAGGTCTGGCCACACCTATGGGGAGAGAGTCAGAGTTAATGGGTGGGATTTTCCAGTCCCTCCCATTAGCAGTATTTTTCCAGCCGTGCCAAAGTCAAATGCAGCATTTTTCAGCCCAGCCCCTTCCTCCGCCACGTGAACATTGTTAAGATCCGTCCAGTGTTTCAAGTCTGTGACCCTTTTGTCAGAACTGAGGAACGTGAGAGGTTTCGGTGCCAGTGGAAGGTGTAGGTGGGGAGAAAACAAAGAACAGATGGAAAAGTCTGCCATAGAGGGGAAGGCAGGAGAGATGAAATGACCCAAGGGGTTCATGGTGTCAGGCCAAAGGGAACAATGGGACAAGTAAAAAATAAAGAATATGCCTAGAAGAGGTGAGTTTGTTGCGAAACAGCGAAATGCCACATACACGAAGTTTCCGCGGAGACTCGAACTCAGGTTCTCCTGTTTGCTAGACAGGCGCTTTAACCAACTAAGCCACGGCGCCGCCTAGAAGAGGTGTGAATGGCAGGATCCTGAATAGTTGCCATCCTAAAGTTATGGGGATGAAATAAGAGACTCGAGAGGAAATAAAATCAGAGAAAGGAAGCAAAAGAGGGAGAGAGGTTAATATCTAAAATTGGATGCTCTGACCTCGCCTGTGGCTGAGATTCTCCAGTCCCGCTGCAGTGAGTGGAGTTTTGGCTGAGCGCCAAGTGGCTGGGGCGTACGAGATTGGAGAATCCCGCCCGTTGAAATCGAAGTTGAGGCTTTAGCATGCCCACTAGCCCGATTAAAGTTTATTTATTAGTGTCACAAGTAGGCTTACATTAACACTGCAATGAGGTTACTGTGAAAACCCCCCAGTCGCCACACTCCGGTGCCTGTTCGGGTACACTGAGGGAGAGTTTTGGCATGGTCAGTGCACCCAACCACCACGTCTTTCGGACTGTGGGAGGAAACCGGAGGAAACCCACGCAGGCACGGGGGAGAACGTGCAGACTCCACGCAAACAGTGACCCAAGCCGGGAATCAGACCTGGGTCCCTGGCGCTGTGAGGCAGCAGTGCTAACCACTGTGCCACCGTGCCGATTAGGTTTGAGCTTCATTCGAACATCTGTTTTTGTAATGCTGAATGAGAGATAACTCCCGTCCAGGACACTGGGAAGACTAATCTACTCTTCTTCCAGTAGTGCAGAGGGATTTTTACATCCACCTGGGGGGGCTGGACTTTGCATTGGTTTGATATCTCATCTGAAACATTTTTGACTCCGAGACAGAAAATGCCTCCAAATCTATTTGTGCACCGTGAATCTAGTGGGAGACAAAAATGGCTCACCTAACATTCCTCGGTCTCAGAATACTTTATAATACATGATGTAAAATGCTGGAAAAACCCGACAGGCCTGGCAGCATCTGAGGGGCGAGATACAGAGGCCAGGAATTTTTCTTCCTTTTTCTGGCGGTAAAGGCAGAGGGTACATGCTATTGGCAGGATCTTCCTTTCCCACCAAAGACCCGCAGTGCTGGGGAGCCCACCGCCTGTGGCTAGCTTTGGGGAGGAACTGGAAGATCCTGCCAGCGGGAAGGGCAGGAAAATCCTGGCCGGAGTGAATGGTTCGCGTCTGTCTGACTCTTCATGGACTCCCTACAATGCAGAAGGAGGCCATTCGGCCCATCGAGTCTGCACCGACCATAATCCCACCCAGACCCTATCGCCGTAACCCCACATACTTACCTTGCTATTCTCCCTCACACTAAGGCAATTTAGCACAGCCAATCAACCTAACCCGCGCGTCTTTGGACTGTGGGAGGAAACCGGAGCACCCGGAGGAAACCCATGCAGACACGAGGAGAATGTGCAAACTCCATACAGACAGTGACCCGAGGTCCGATTTGAGCCCGGGTCCCTGGCGCTATGAGGCAGTAGTGCTAACCACTGTGCCACCGTGCTGCCCCTTCCGAATTCTCATACGGACTTGAAAAGTTGCCCGGAAAATCTCCAAACTCGTTCGTGGCTAGGATTCTCCAAAGCCGCTGAAAGTGAATGGAGTTCTGGCTGGAACGTGGGGAGAGCCTCTGATGAGATCGGAGAATCCCGCCCGTTAATTCTGGCTGGAATGTTACGGCTGTTCAAGCTGATGGGATTTTCTCATCCCGCTGCAGTGAACGGAGATTTGGCTGGGCGCCAAATTCTCCGACTTCACTGCAGCGGGAGCATGGCGTGAACGGCTGGTAATATCACGCCCTCTGATTCTCCCTCCTCAGGTGCTGCCAGACCTGCTGAGTTTCTCCAGCATTTTCAGTTTTCATCTCAGATTCCCAGCCTCCGCAGTATTTTGCTTTTATTTTAGACACAGTTTATTGCTGGAAAAAGGGATGTATTTGAGCTTTTGGCCTTGCAAACTGTAATGGGGGAATGATTTAAATTGAAAGAATAAATTGCTGTTCCCCGCCCCCATTACAGCTCAGTATTCATCATCATAGAAATCATAGAAACCCTACAGTGCAGAAGGAGGCCATTCGGCCTATCGAGTCTGCACCGACCACAATCCCACCCAAGCCCTACCCCCACATATTTACCCGCTAATCCCTACACATCCCAGGACTCTTAAGGGGCAATTTTTAACCTGGCCAATCAACCTAACCCGCACATCTTTGGACTGTGGGAGGAAACCGGAGCACCCGGAGGAAACCCACGCAGACACGAGGAGAATGTGCAAACTCCACACAGACAGTGACCCGAGCCGGGAATCGAACCTGGGACCCTGGAGCTGTGAAGCAGCAGTGCTAACCACTGTGCTACCGTGCCGCCCTTGTAAAGCTGTCCTGTTGAGTGCATGATGAAAAACTTTGACAGCATGTCTGTTTTTTCCAGCAATTCTCAAGTTCTATGCTACCCAATGACTATTCGAGTCAGTTTATAAGTTATGGTAATAGGAACACAATAAACCTTTTGCAGGTGTCTGTATGTCAGTTCATTGGAAACCTTCATGTGTGTTCTTTAGGGCAAAGTAAATGAGGCTTTGTTCGTCTTAATTTCGCCCACAACACCTGTGTGTGTGAAAGTCCAAACATTTGGGATTTTCCATAGGGATTCAAGGCAGGCTAACTGTGGTTAAGAACATGGAACAATATGTCGAGGAACCAACTAGGAAAATAGGCATTTTAGATCTAGTATTACATAGAATTCCTACAGTGCAGAAAGGTGATTCTGCCCATCAAGTCTGCACCGACTCTCCGAAAGAGAGTCCCACTCAGCCCCTCCCCTATCCCCATAAACCCACGCATTTACCATGGCTAATTCACCTAACCTATGTATCTTTGGACACAAAAGGGGCAATTTAGCATAGCCAATCCACCTAACCTATGCATCTTATGACACAAAAGGGGCAATTTAGCATAGCCAATCCACCTAATCTATGTATCTTTGGACACTTAGGGGCAATTTAGCATTGCAGGTCTCTCTCACTTCAGAATCATAGAATCCCTACAGTGCAGAAGAGGCCATTCAGCCCATCGAGTCTGCAACAATTCTCTTGACAGAGTAACTTACCCAGGCCCACCACCCTGTCCTATCACTGTACACATTTCCCATGGCCAATCCGCCTAACCTGCACATCTTTGGACACTAAGGTACAATTTAACATGGTCAATCCACCAAACCTACACACCCTTTTAAGGGCTAATTTAGCATGGCCAGTCCACCTAACCTTTACATCTTTGAACGTTAAGGGGCAATTTAGCACGGCCAATTCACCTCTCCCACACATCTTTGGACTGCAGGTGGAAACCGGAACACCCGGAGGAAACTCACGCAGACACGGTGAGAACATGCAAACGCCACACAGTTACCCGTGGCTGGAATCGAACCCAGGTTCCTAGAGCTGTGAGGCAGCATTGCTAACCACTGTGCCGTCCTGTGGGGGGGGGGGGGGGGAGCCTCCGGAATCGCTGATTATATCTGAACCCCAGTCAGTGAGGGGGAGGGAGAACCACTTTTGTAACGTTCTCCCCACTCATTGCATCGAGGGGGAAAAAAACCCACGCGGCAAACCTTTCAATCTGTTTGCTTTTGAAGGAATGTTTTTAATCGTTGTGTACATTTCTGTAAATGACTGATCCGTCGTGTAAAGCAACTCTCTGCTACTGCCCACCAACCTAACTGAATGAAAGAACGTCTGTGGGAAGCAACGCATTGCTTTATGCAATTGTTCTCGGAAAAACAATCGGCTGGGCACAGTTGTGCGTGGGATTGGTTCGTGCTTTTATCCCCAACCCTTGGGAAGCAAAGACTGAAGCGAAAAAAACCTACCGAATGATTGCCTTTTAATTGAACCAAAGTGATTATATGAGATATATGACGTTGCACTTGAAGGCTTTGCCTGATAACTATGTGTAGTAGGCACCAAATAAATATCAGAAATATTCCAAAGGAGATAGATGAACTTGATGTATAGTTACAATATTAATGAAAATAAAGGAAAATTTAGTGGAAGTTTTGGTTTGAAACCAGCCACTATCTGATCTGACGGATTTTTTAAAAATTGCGTTTCTTCTGTCATCTGATTACCGCTGTTCATGTTGGATTGACCAAGCTGTCAGTACTGGTATAATCACTGGACTAGTAAACAGGCTAATGCTCTAAGGACACAGGTTCAAATCGCACAATGGCAGCTTGTTGGAATAAAATTCAATTAATTAATGAAAATCTGGCGTTCAAAAGTCTAATGATTGACTATGCAATCATTGTCGTTAAATCCCGCCACGTCAGCTGGTGGAATTTGAAATCAATAAAAAAATATCTGGAATTAAGAATCTACTGATGACCATGAAACCATTGGAAAACCCCATCTGGTTCACTAATGTCCTTTAGGGAAGGAATTCTGTCTTACTTGGTCTGGCCGGCATGTGACTCCAGAGCCACAGCAATGTGGTTGACTCTCAACTGCCCTCCAAGGGCAAGTAAAGATGGGCAATAAATGCTGGCCCAGCCAGTGAAGCCTGTCATAGAATCATAGAAACCCTACAGTGCAGAAGGAGGCCATTTGGCCCATCGAGTCTGCACCGACCACAATCCCACCCAGGCCCTACCCCCACATATTTTACCCGCTAATCCCTCTAACCTACACATCTCGGGGCAATTTTAACCTGGCCAATCAACCTAGCCCGCACATCTTTGGACTGTGGGAGGAAACCGGAGCACCCGGAGGAAACCCACGCAAACACGAGGAGAATGTGCAAACTCCACACAGACAGTGACCCGAGCCGGGAATCGAACCCGGGACCCTGGAGCTGTGAAGCAGCAGTGCTAACCACTGTGCTACCGTGCCACCCCTTTCAAAAACTTGACTGTGGCCCATGAATGAATGAAAAAAAACATCTGGTTCACTAATACCCTTCAGGGAAGGAAATCTGCCGTCCTTACCTGGTCTGGGCCTACACGTGACTCCAAAGCCACAGCAATGTGGTTGACTCTTTTCTACAGTCCCTGAAATGGCCAAGCAAGCTACTCGGTTGTATCAAACCACTACAGAGCCCATTGCAAGGAATGAAACTCTGGTACACCACAGGGCCTGCAGTGGTTCAACAAGGCAGCTCACCTTCAACTTCTCAATGGTAATTAATTTATTCTCCCCGTGTCTGCCTGGGATTCCTCCTGGTGCTGCGTGTTCCTCCCACACTCCAAAGATGTGTTGGTTAGGTTGATTGGCTGTGCTAAATTGACTCTTGGTATCAGGGGATTAGCAGGGTAAATATGTGGGATTACAGGGATAGGGCCTGTTTGGGATTGTTGTTGGTGCAGACTCAATGGGCCAAATGGCCTCCTTCTGCACTGTAGGGATTCTATGATTAATAAACGCTGACCTAGCCAGTGACACTCATCCCATGAACGAAAAGAACAAAAGAGGGGAGAAAACAACATCAAAGAGTAAAGTTGGATATTTCTAGAGTGCAATTTAAGTTAAAGTTTATTCATGTCACAAGTAGGTTTACATTAACACTACAATGAGGTTACTGTGAAAATCTAGTCACCACATTCCGGCGCCTGTTCGGGTACACTGAGGGAGAATTTAGCATAGCCAATGCACCTAACCAGCACATCTTTCAGAGGTGAGAGGAAACTGGAGCACCCAGAGGAAGCTCATACAGACATGGGAAGAACACGCAGGCTCCACACAGACAGTGACCCAAGCTGGAAGTTGAACCCAGGTCCCCAGCGCTGTGAGGCAGCAGTGCTAACCACCGTGCCGCCCCACCTTGCAAATATGGGCAAGGCTGTGTATTGAATTTGCGCCTTGAAATGGTTTCTGTGTTCTGTGCTACTCAGTATTCAAGATTTACTATCCATATAATAAAAATAGTGGCCAGAACCCCCAGAATCTGAAAGACGTGCTGGTTAGGTGCATTGGCCATGCTAAATTCTCCCTCAGTGTACCCGAACAGGCGCCGGAGTGTGGCGACTAGGGGATTTTCACAGTAACTTCATTGCAGTGTTAATGTAAGCCTACTTGTGACACTGATAAATAAACTTTTAAAAACTTTAAAATTTTAGATGGTGGTGTAGCGGTAATGTCACTGGACTCGTAGAGGACCAGGTGAATGTTCTGGGGACACAAGTTCAAATCCCACCATGGCAGCTGTTGGAATTTAATTTCAATAAATCAATAAAAATCTGGAATTGAAAGCTAGTTTCAGTACTGACCGTGAAAATACCATCAATTGTCATAAAAACCCAGCTGGGTCACTGATGTTCTTTAGGGAAGGAAATCTGTCATCTTTACCTGGTCTGGCCTACATGTGACTCCAGAGCCACAGCAATGTGGTTGACTCTTAAACACCATCTGAAAATGGTCCAGCAAGCCACTCACTGCAAGGGTAATAGAGACTGGCAACTAATGCTGAGCCTGCCAGTGGTGCCCATGTCCCATGAAATAATAAAAATAAAGGTTTGGCCAGGATCTTGTTATGATGTCAACTTTTACCACAGCCAGAAACTACAAGATAAATAAAGATTGCCCACCAGCTGCTTGAGGGAATTAAGAATGAGCAATAAATCTTGCTTTAAATTAATACCCACGTGCCAAGAAGTTTAGAATCCCCCCCAGTGCAGGAGGCCATTTGGCCCATCAAGTCTGCACTGAATCTCTGACAGAGCATCTTACACAGAACCTCTCCCCGCCCTATCCCCGTAACCTCACATATTTACCCCACTAATCCCCCTAACCTACAGATCTTGGGACACTAAGGGGCAATTTAGCATACCCAATCTACACACCTTGGGACACTAAGGGACAATTTAGCATAGCCAATCCACTTAATCTACACATCTTGGGACACTAGTGAGCAATTTAGTATAGCCAATCCACCTAACCTGCACACCTTTAGACACTAAGGGGCAATTTAGCATGGCCAATCCACTTAATCTACACATCTTGGGACACTAATGAGCAATTTAGTATGGCCAATCCACCTAACCTACACACCTTTGGACACTAAGGGGCAATTTAGCATAGCCAATCCACCTACTCTACACATCTTCGGACACTAAGAGACAATTTAGCATGGCCAATCCACCTAATCTACACATCTTTGGATACTGAAGGACAATTTAGCATTGCCAATCCACCTAATCTGCACATATTTGGACTCTGGGAAGAAACCCACGCAGACACAGGGAGAACATGCAAACTCCACAAGGCCGGAATTGAACCTGGGTCCCTGGTGCTGTGAGGCAGCAGTGCTAACCACTGTGCCACCGTGCCCTGTTCTGGGAAGCACTGCAGTAATGCTGAACGCGCACCCCTCACGATGCCAGGTTTATGACCCAGTGACAATGAGAGAACAGCGGAGATATTTGATAGAATAGTGTGGGGGATCAAACCCGGGTCCCTGGCACCGTGAGGCAGCAGTGCTAACCACCGTGACAACCATATGCAGGGGCTGTGACAAGCGCCCTTCACCACCTGTGCAGGCAAACAATGAACTTGAACCACTCGCTTCTTGGTTAACATTGATTTATTCTTCCTGAAGCATAGTTAATCAGAATCCAGTGGAGACCAACTGACATGACCTCCTTACCGAAAGGTCGCGTAACTTCGGCTTACCAATACTGAACCTTACAATCGGACCACCATTAATCACAAGCCTCATATAAACGTTGCTCAAGCAATATTTTCTCTCCTGCGGAGAGAGTAATGAAAGTCTTTAGTTTTATTCCTCACAGCGCTAGGGACGTGTCTTCAATTCTGGCCTTGGGTCACTGTCCATGTGGAGTTTGCACGTTCTCCCTGTGTCTGCGTGGGTTTCCTCCGGGTGCTCCGGTTTCCTCCCACAGTCCAAAGATGTGAGGTTGGGTTGATTGGCCATGGTAAAATGCCTGTTAATATAGGGGAGGTTACCAGGGTGAATACATGAGGATTTGGGGATAGGGCCTGGGTGGGATTGTTGTCTGGACAGGCCCGATGGGCCGAATGGCCTCCTTCTGCACTGTCGGAATTCTATTCTATTCTAAAACAGCAAATTGACAATACAGTACTCGACTTTATCGCCCGGGGTTAGAAAAAAACTGTGACTTGCGAATTAATTAGAGCAGAAATGTACCGTTTAATAGGTTCTTCATATCTGGATGGAAAAAAAGACAATTTAAAAAATAATTACAAAATTATTTTCAATTATTAAAGTGCTGCATCATCTTAAAGAAATGGGAAAGATGATTGCGGGTTCGAACTTTCCAGTTAATATATTTCCCGTTACAAAGATGGATACATGGGAATGATGTTCATATTATATTTATGCCTGTACATTTTTTTCATTTCATTCCTTTGAAAATGCTTACTTTCGCATTTCTAATAGACAAAAAGATTGTCTTGCATTTATATACCAGTCCTCATGATAGCGCGATCTAAGCAGTCATTCACGTCCCGCTGTCACTGCAAGCGAGGGCGGGGAATGTGACACTCAGTCAAATCTCCGTTCACTGCAGCGAGACTGGAAAATCCCGCTGGTGTGGACGGCTGGAAGATTCTACCCTAGGGCGGCACAGCGGTTAGCACTGCTGCCTCACAGCGCCAGGGACCCGGGTTCAATTCCGGCCTCGGGTCACTGTTTGCGCGGAGTCGGCACGTTCTCCCCGTGCCGGCGTGGGTGGCGCTCCGGTTTCCTCCCACACTCCTCAGATGTGCGGGTTAGGTGGATTGGCCATGCAAAGTTGCCCCCTTAATATCAGGGAAATGAGCAGGATAAATACATGGGATTACGGGGATAGGGCCTGGGTGGGATTGTTGTCTGTGCAGACTTGATGGGCCAAACGGCCTCCTTCTGCACTGTAGGAATTCTATTCTATTCTAAAACAGCAAATTAACAGCACAGCACTCCCTCAGCACCACATCACCAGCCTTTGATTTTTTTGAGCTGAAGTTCTAGGGGTGGCACAGTGGTTAGCACTGCTGTCTCAGCGCCAGGGACCGCAGTTCGATTCCTGGCTTGGATCACTGTCTATGTGGAGTTTGCACGTTCTCCCCGTGTCTGCGTGGGTTTCCCCCGGGTGCTCCAATTTCTTCCCACAGTCTGAAAGACATACTGGTAAGGTGCATTGGCCGTGCTAAGTTCTCCCTCAATGTACCTGAACAGGCGCCAGAGTGTGGCGACGAGGGGATTTTCACAGTAACTTCATTGCAGTGTTAATGTAAGCTTACTTGTGACACTAATAAATGAACTTAAAATTAAACTTAAACTTAGAGTCATAGAGGTTTACAGCATGGAAACAGGCCCTTCAGCCCAACCTGTCCACGCTGCCCAGTTTTCACCACAAAGCTATTCCCAATTGCCCGCATTTAGCCCATATCCCTCTGTGCCCATCTTACCCATGTAACTGTCTAAATGCTTTTTAAAAGACAAAATTGTACCCGCCTCTACTACTACCTCTGGCAGCTCGTTCCAGATGCTCACCACCCTCTGATTTGAATCAAAGCAACAGACCTACCACTGACCCTCAGTCAACCCCTCAGGTAGGGGAATCTAAAACTAGAGGGCGTAAGTTTACGGTGAGAGGGGAGAGATACAAAAGGGTCCAGAGGGACAATTTTTTCACACAGAGGGTGGTGAGTGTCTGGAACAAGTTTGCCAGAGGTAGTAGTAGATGCGGGTACAACTTTGTCTTTGAAAAAACATTTAGACAGTTACATGAGTAAGATGGGTATCGAGGGATATGGGAGCCAAATGCAGTTGGGACTAGCTTAGTGGTTTAAAAAAAAAGAGCAACATGGGACAAGTTGGGCTGAAGGGCCTGTTTACATTCTACAAAGTAAAGATTTAAAGTTTATTTATTAGTCACAACGCAAATGGAATGGGGCTTGTTCAGTTTAGGAAACCTGGTCAGCATGGGCGAGTTGGGCCGAAGGGCCTGTTTCCGTGCTGTATAGCTCTACGATTGTATAAGTAAGGCTTACATTAACACTGCAATCAAGTTACTGTGAAATTCCCCTCGTCGCCACACTCCTGTTTGGGTGGTGCACCTAAACAATGCGTTTTTCAAACTGTGGGAGGAAACCGGAGCACCCGGAGGAAACCCACGCAGACATGGGGAGAACGTGCAAACTCCACACAGACAGTCACCCAAGCCGGGGATCGAACCCAGGTCCCTGGCGCTGTGAGGCAGCAGTGTGCCACCATGCCATTATAATCTGCCACTATATTCTGCAAACCTCTATGACTCTAAGGGACATTTACACAGGCAACAGAGAGAAACATAGGAACAGGAGGAGGCCATTCAGCCCATTGAAACTGCTCCGCCACCCCATACATTGCTGATTGAACTCTTCAAAGCCTCTTGCACAAACTATCCCCGTAACCCTTGACGTTATTGCTAATCAGATGGTGATTTGATTCTTATTTAAACGCAGCTCTTTCTGAAATGGTTTTACTCTGCATTGTTAATGTTTCGCAGTCGGTTTATGATGAATGTTATTTGACAGTAGGGATGTGTTGCTGTCATTAGAGGAAGTAATAAATGCTGTTGGACAACCTCTTAGGTACATGAATTTTAAGTGCCAGACATTGGGTAACAAATGTGTCATAATGTTGGATAGAAAGTGTGTTCATTTTAATGAGGCAGAAAGCCATAAAACAAGGCTTTAATTTAAATTTGTTGTGGGCAGTTTCTGAGCTTATTGTTAAATGGGGTGTCAACGGTGAGAATGAAAACGTTTTGGTTGTATCTTCTCCTTCAGCCTTGCCAGACATTGGGTCTGCCAATCCTGCCCACCATGTCCATTCACTCCATATTATGGCAGCATCGTAGCACAGTGGTTAGCAATTTAGAAATCTCAGCAGGATCAGTGACTGCAGGCCAGAAACCCGGGTCTTAGCCAGCTTGCTATCACCGGAGTGGGGTTACAATGGGATTACGTTGAAACGGCCCAGTGAAGTTATTGTATGACCTGCACCGATGGGACAACAGCAGCCTCCATGATTACACAGAATCCCTTCAGTGCAGAAGGAGCCTGAGGAATTACTCAGGCTCACCACATACCACCAAGTATTTACTTCAGTAATCCCCTTAACCTACACATCTTTAGACACTAAGGGGCAATTTAGCATGGCCAATCCACCTAACCTGCACATCTTTGGACACTAAGGGGCAATTTAACATGGCCAATCCACCTAACCTACACATCTTTGGACACTAAGGGGCAATTTAACATGGCCAATCCATCTAACCTACACATCTTTGGACACTAAGGGGCAATTTAGCATGGCCAATCCACCTAACCTACACATCTTTGGACACTAAGGGGCAATTTAGCATGGCCAATCCACCTAACCTACACATCTTTGGACACTAAGGGGCAATTTAACATGGCCAATCCATCTAACCTACACATCTTTGGACACTAAGGGGCAATTTAGCATGGCCAATCCACCTAACCTGTACATCTTTGGACACTAAGGGGCAATTTAGCATGGTCAATCCACCTAACCTCCACATCTTGGAACACTAAGGGGCAATTTAACATGGCCAATCCACCTAATCTGCACATCTTTGGACACTAAGAGGCAATTTAGCATGGCCAATCCACCCAACCTGCACATCTTTGAACATTAAGGGGCAATTTAACATGGCCAATCCACCTAATCTGCACATCTTTGGACACTAAGAGGCAATTTAGCATGGCCAATCCACCCAACCTGCACATCTTTGAACATTAAGGGGCAATTTAACATGGCCAATCCACCTAACCTGCACATCTTTGGACACTAAGGGACAATTTAGCAGGGCCGATCCACCTAACCCGCACATCTTTGGACTGTGGGAGGAAACCGGAGCACCCGGAGGAAACCCCACACAGACACGGGGAGAACGCGCAGACTCCACACAGACAGTGACCCGAGGCCGTATCCGAACCCAACTCCGCGCCAGTTCCCCCTTTACCAAGGCCTGATGATCGCTGCAATTGGGACCGTGCCTGAAACAGGCGTTGTCCCGACTGCAAATTTCAAATCCGCCCAACGCTTAAAATCAAAATGGTCAAATGGGGCCCTGTGTCTTGTGTGTTGCGTGAAACAATTTTTTTTTTAAAAATGATGTCATTAAGATAAAACAAGCCAGGGACTAATGGCTGTATTTCTCAAGCAAGCAACCCTGCTTTTGGTATGAAAACAGCAGTCCTTTGAGAAAAATTGGCTGATTAAGTATTCATGAAAGGGCTGCATTCATTTCAATTAATGCATTTCCCGAACTGGAGAAGGAGAAAGAGTTTCATCTCTTACCGGTTGATCTCAATTTCTCCCTAATGGTGCTATTTGTCCTTACAATGGCCAATTAGAGGCAGACTATGAAAAGGCCTTTGAATAGAATTCTTCAGTGACCCAAAAGTCTGACAGTGTTCAGATTGGAATTAAGATGGCTGTAGGCTTTTGTGATAAGGCAGTTTTAATCTGGAGGAGACTTAAAGACTTGCGTGTATCTTCAATAGAAGCAAATTGCTGCGGATGCTAGAATCTGAAACCAAAAGAGAAAACGCTGGAAAATCTCGGCAGGTCTGGACAGCATCTGTAAGGAGAGGAAAGAGCTGACGTTTCGAGTCCGGGTGACCCTTTGTCAAAGCAAAAGGCAGAGAAAGTGGGAGATATTTATACTGCAGGGGGAGGGAATGAAAGATGAGTCGTAGCCTCAAAAACAAGGGGAAAGGCTGCTAATGGCAGCCCAGAGAGAGAATAGAGGTGTGAATGGCCAACTGGCAGAGAAATCTTAGAAATCCTACAGCACAGAAAGAGGCCATTTGGCCCATCGAGTCTGCACCGACCACAATCCGACCCAAGCCCTATCCCCATAACCCCATGCATTTCATAGAAAGAAATCATAGAAACCCTACAGCACAGAAAGAGGCCATTCGGCCCATCGAGTCTGCACCGGCCACAATCCCACCCAGGCCCTACCCCCATATCCCTACATATTTACCCACTAATCCCTCTAACCTATGCATCCCAGGACACTAAGGGCAATTTTTTTAGCTTGGCCAATCAACCTAACCCGCACATCTTTGGACTGTGGGAGGAAACCCACGCAGCCACGGGGAGAATGTGCAAACTCCACACAGACAGTGACCCAAGCCGGGAATCGAACCCAGGTCCCTGGAGCTGTGAAGCAGCAGTGCTAACCACTGTGCCGCCGTGCCGCCCCAGCTGAAATCAGAGGGTAAGCTGTGACAGGTGAAGATGTGGGGTGGGGTAAGATGGGTGGGAGAGAGGTAAAATTGGGAAAAAGGAAGGAAAAAGGGAAGCAAAGGGGAGAAAAGGTAAGGAAAGGGGGATAAAATAAAGGGAAAGAGTGGGGGGGGGGAAGAAATGAACAAAGACAATAAAGAAATAAAAGGTCGAGAACAATAAAAAATTAAATAAAATGGAAACAAAGGAGTCGAGGTGGGGTAGAGCAAATCATCTGAAGTTGTTGAATTCGATGTTGAGACCGGAAGGCTGGAATGTGCCTCGCCGGAAGATGAGATGCTGTTCCTCCAGTTTACGGGCGGCACGGTAGCAAAGTGATTAGCACTGCTGCTTCACAGCTCCAGGGTCCCGGGTTCGATTCCTGGCTCGGGTCACTGTCTGTGTGGAGTTTGCACATTCTCCTCGTGTCTGCGTGGGTTTCCTCCGGGTGCTCCGGTTTCCTCCCACAGTCCAAAGATGTGCGGGTTAGGTTGATTGGCCAGGTTAAAAAAAATTGCCCCTTAGAGTCCTGGGATGTGTAGGTTAGAGGGATTAGCGGGTAAAACATGTGGGGGTAGGGCCTGGGTGGGATTGTGGTCGGTGCAGACTCGATGGGCCGAAGGGCCTCCTTCTGCACTGTAGGGTTTCTATGATTCTATGATTCTATGAGATGCTGCCAGACCTGCTGAGATTTTCCAGCATTTTCTCTTTTGTGTATCTTCGATCCTTTGTTCACGCATGGGATCGTCATATTTGGACGAAACATTTCCTTTAATCTCTGTTAAAATGGGTTGTGGAGAATGAGCTTTAGCTACTGGTGATTACAAGATACCAGTTTGTGTTGCGGGTTTCCGATGACAATGTAACCTGTGACAGCAGCACTCAAATGACTTGATTTGATTTGATTTATTATTGTCACATGTATTAGTATACAGCGAGAAGTATTGTTTCTTACGCGCTATACAGACAAAGCATACCGTTCATAGAGAAGGAAAGGAGAGAGTGCAGAATGTAGTGTTACAGTCATAGCTAGGGTGTAGAGAAAGATCAACTTAATGTGAGGTAGGTCCATTCAAAAGTCTGATGGCAGCAGGGAAGAAGCTGTTCTTGAGCCGGTCGGTACGTGACCTCAGACTTTTGTAACTTTTTCCTGACGGAAGATGATGGAAGAGAGAATGTCCGGGGTGCGTGGGGTCCTTAATTATGCCGGCAGCTTTTCCGAGGCAGCGGGAAGTGTAGACAGAGTCAATGGATGGGAGGCTGGTTTGAGTGTTGGACTGGGCTTCGTTCACGACACTTTGTAGTTTCTTGTGGCCTTGGGCAGAGCAGGAGCCATACCAAGCTGTGATACAACCAGAAAGGATGCTTTCTATGGTGTATCTGTAAAAGTTGGTGAGAGTCGTAGTGGACATGCCAAATTTCTTTAATCTTGTGAGAAAGTAGAGGCATTGGCGGGCTTACTTAACTATAGTGTCGGCAAGTTGCAGTCATCTTGGTGCACCATGGTGTGAAGTTGTACAAACTAAGTAAGGGCATGATGGGAAAATTGGTCAACTATTTGTTACAATATAAAGAACGGCTGACCAAAGCTATTTCAAAATGCCAGACCCCTGTAAGAGTTAATAAGGCTGTATGAGTAAATAAAACAAGATAAGGTCAGGGAGGAAGGAGTCACCGACCTTCTTCTGTTCCATCAGAGGACAAGATAAGGGTATGAATAATGAGACAAAGAGTTCTAGGAGGTCAGCAAGTTAAAACATGATTAATGATATTTCTTATGAATCTATTACTAATCAAATTCCTGAATATGCTCTGGTCACGAAAACTGATAATGATTATGTATAAATACTGAACTGTTTCTCTGTGTAATTGCGAACTTGGGGAGGAATTAGCAAGTTGTAATAACTGCTCTCTGAACCCAAGTTTCAGCCAAAACTGCATGCAGTCTTTCGTGAATAAATGCTTGTTACTTTGTCGAACTTTGTTGAGTCTATCTATCACAGTCAGGAAGCAGGAAAGTTTCCACTTCAACAATGGACTTTAAGTCACTTACAGATAATGCTGATTACCTTTCGATTGTCTACATGAGGATATAAAGCCCTCAGGGAGGACGCTGAGGAGATTTACGGGAAGTGTACCAGGAGTGAGATGCTGCAATTATGTGGAGTTGTTCTCTTCGGAGCAGGGAAGATTAAGGGATTTAATCGAGGTGTTCAAAATTTATGAGGTGTTCAGATAGAAAAGATGGGGAGAAAGCGGCCATTGATGGGAGAGTTGGTAATCAGAGGATGCTGCATTGAGATAACTGGCAATTTTCATGAAGGGATTTCTGATCCAGAATATACAATCTGAAGCAATGGTGAACAAAGAACAAAGAAAATTACAGCACAGGAACAGGCCCTTCGGCCCTCCAAGCCTGCACCGACCATGCTGCCCGACTGAACTAAAACCCCCTACCCTTCCGGGGACCGTATCCCTCTATTCCCATTCTATTCATGTATTTGTCCAGATGCGCCTTAAAAGTCACTGTGGTATCTGCTTCCACTACCTTCCCTGGCAGTGAGTTCCAGGCACCCACCACCCTCTGTGTAAAAAAACTTGCCTTGTACATCTCCTTTATTTTATATTAGTCACAAGTAAGGTTACATTAACACTGCAATGAAGTTACTGCGAAAATCCCCTAGTCGCCACACTCCGGCACCTGTTCGGGTACACTGAGGGAGGATTTAGCATGGCCAATGCACCTAACCAGCACATCTTTGGACTGTGGGAGGAAACCAGAGTGCCCGGAGGAAACCCACACAGACACGGGTAGAATGTGCACAGACAGTGACAAGCTGGGAATGAAACCCGGGTCCCTGGCGCTGTGAGGCAGCAGTGCTAACCACTGTGTCAGTGTGCCGCACCTTAAAGCTATGCCTCCTACTAATTGACTCTTCCATCCTGGGAAAAAGCTTCTGACTATCCACTCAGTCCATGCCCCTCATAATCTTGTAGACTTCTATCAGGTCGCCCCTCAACCTCCGTCACTCCAGTGAGGACAAACCAAGTTTCTCCAACCTCTCCTCGTAGCTAATGCCCTCCATACCAGGCAACATCCTGGTAAATCTTTTCTGTACCCTCTCCAAAGCCTCCACATCCTTCTGGTAGTGTGGCAACCTGAATTGAACCCTATATTCCAAATGCGGCCTAACTGAGGGCAGCTAGGTGGGATACTTCCAAAAGGGAATTGAAAGAGGAAATATTTTGTAAAACTCTGGGAAAGAAGAGGAAGGTGGGGCCAATTGGACAGCTCTTTAAAATTGTTGGCACAGGCATGATGGGCTGACCAACCGCCTCCTGTGCAGTTTTGTTCTATCACATGCAGTTGTGCTTGATTCCATTGTTTTAACTGAATTTCTGCACTGCAGTATCTATCAATGAACACCAGGAGGCCAAAACCTAAATCTGAGCACTTGTTTAAGATATATTTGTGTCACAAGTCGGCTTACATTAACACTGCAATGAAGTTACTGTGAAAATCCCCTTGTTCCCACACTCTGGCACCTGTCACCTGTTCGGGTACACTGAGGGAGAATTTAGCATGGACAATGCACCCAACCAGCACATCGTTCGGACTGTGGGAGGAAACCGGAGCACCCGGAGGAAACCCATGCAGACACGGGGAGAATGTGCAGACCCCAGACAGTGACCCAAGCTGGGAATCGAGCCTGGGTCCCTGGCGTTGTGATGCAGCAGTGCTAACCACTGTGCCACCGTGCCACCCCCAGGCAGATGCTGTCAGCCTATATCTGTCTAGCCGATACATACGGACTGCAAGCAAATCCACTTTCTGTCTGATACAAAACTATCAAGAAAATTGCTACTTTATATTCATGTTGCACATTAGTTTTGTGTTTGGTTAATCCCAAAACAAGCCAATAACCTTTTAGGAATGGATGATAAACAATAGGCTTTTAATAGGCACTTTCTTGATCCAGCACGCACATTCTTTGCATCAGACACACTTCCTTCTTTAGTGCTCTCCCATGTCTGGTGGCACTTGTCCTGGTCCCCCCAAGCTGACACTATAGTTAAGAAAGCCCACCAACGCCTCTACATTCTCAGAAGACTAAGGAAATTTGGCATGTCCGCTACGACTCTCACCAACTTTTACAGATGCACCATAGAAAGCATTCTTTCTGGTTGTATCACAGCTTGGTATGGCTCCTACTCTGCCCAAGACCACAAGGAACTACAAAGGGTCGTGAATGTAGCCCAATCCATCATGCAAACCAGCCTCCCATCCATTGACTCTGTCTACACTTCCCCGCTGCCTCGGCAAAGCAGCCAGCATAATTAAGGACCCCACGCACCCCGGACATTCTCTCTTCCACCTTCTTCCGTCGAGAAAAGGATACAAAAGTCTGAGGTCACGTACCAACCGACTCAAGAACAGCTTCTTCCCTGCTGCCATCAGACTTTTGAATGGACCTACCTCGCATGAAGTTGATCTTTCTCTACACCCTAGCTGTGACTGTAACACTACATTCTGCACCCTCTCCTTTCCTTGTCACCTATGTACTGTAGGTTAGATTCTCGGCTTGGGTCACTGTCTGTGTGGAGTTTGCACATTCTCCCCGTGTCTGCATGGGTTTCCTCCGGGTGCTTCGGTATCCTCCCACACTCCAAAGATATACGTGTTAGGTGGATTGGCCATGCCAAATTGACTCTCAGTGTCAGGGGGACTAGTTAGGGTAAAATGCATGGGGTTATGGGGATAGGGCCTGGGTGGGATTGTGGTCAGTGCAGACTTGATGGGCCGAATGGCCTCCTTCTGCACTGTAGGGATTCTATGATAATTCTATTCTATGATCATTTCTATGAATAGTCATTGCAGTGTTGACGTAAGCCTACTTGTGACTAATAAATAAGCTTTACTTTGTATAGCGCGCAAGAAACAATAGTTTTCACTGTATCCCAATAAATGTGACAATAATAAATCAAATCAAGTATTATGCAATATCAATCACAGACTCAGAAAAAGCTATTGAACATACAAATGTAGTCTTCCTCCAGGATAAAGCCACAAAGCCAGTTCTCTGCCTTTCAATTTTCACAACACTCTCACACCCTTTTTTCCCATTTGCAGTTGGAGACCTGGCCTCCTTCACTGATGTAGATTACAAGTATCCTTTTGTTACGGTCAGACGAGGAATTTTGTACTCAAAGTTTATTTATTTATTTGTCACAAATAAGGCTTACATTAACACTGCAATGAAGTTACCGTGAAAATCCCCCAGCGGCCACACTCCGGCGCCTGTCCGGGTACACTGAGAGAGAATTTAGCACGGCCAATGCACCTAACCAGCACACCAGCTGCCAGAGGCAGTCGTAGAGGCGGGTACAATTTTGCCTTTTAAAAAGCATTTAGATAGTTACATGGGTAAGATGGGTATAGAGGGATATGGGCCAAACGCGGGCAATTGGGACTAGTTTAGGAGTTTTTAAAAAAGGGCAGCATGGACAAGTTGGGCCGAAGGGCCTGTTTCCATGCTGTAAGCCCCTATGACTCTGTAAACCTCTATCTTTCAGACTGTGGGAGGAAACCGGAGCACCCGGAGGAAACCCACGCAAACACGGGGAGAACGTGCAGACTCCACACAGACAGTGACCCGAGATGGGAATCAAACCGGAGTTCCTAGCGCTGTGAGGCAGCAGTGCTAACCACTGTGCCACCGTGCTGCCCCTGTATTTACTCAGTCTTACTCAACATTACTCAATGTTGTAAATGTTAATATCATCTCAATAGCCATTGATAATATTTGAGAAATTAAATAGTCTCATTTTGCAGCACAAGGCAGAAGTTTTGCTGACACTCATTAGAACTGTGTAATGTTAGAGCATAACTCATTGAGAATGAGCAAACACCCATTGTCCATGGGGAATTCTGATCAACACAAAATAAAACAGACAGGGAAGTGTAACACTGAGAAAACGGAAAACACTGCAGTCATGAAATGAATCTTAGAAACCCTACAGCACAGAAAGAGGTCATTCGGCCCATCGAGTCTGCACCGACCACAATCCCACCCAGGCCCTACCTCCATATCCACCCACTAATCCCTTCCCTCTAACCTATGCATCCCAGGACACTAAGGGCAATTTTAGCATGGCCAATCAACCTAACCCACACATCTTTGGACGGAAACCGGAGCACCTGGAGGAAACCCACACAGACACGAGGAGAATGTGCAAACTCCACACAGACAATGACCCAAGCCGGGAATCGAACCCAGGTCCCTGGAGCTGTGAAGCAGCAATGCTAACCACTGTGCTACCGTGCACTGCAATATTATAGTCATTTTGTGGCGTATAGTATGTTGTGGAGAGGCGCTGGCCTAGTGGCATTATCGCAAGACTATTCATCCAGAAACTCAGTTAATGTTCTGGGGACCCGAGTTCGAATCCCGCCACGGCAGATGGTGCAATTTGAATTCATAGAATACAGTGCAATAGGAGGCCATTCAGCCCATCGAGTCTGCACTGACCACAATCCCACCCAGACCCTATTCCCGTAACCACACATATTTACCCTGCTAATCCCCCGGCACTTGGGTCAATTTAGCATAAGCCAATCAACCTAACCCGCACATCTTTGGACTGTGGGAGGAAACCGGAGCACCCGGAGGAAACCCGCGCAGACACGAGGAGAACGTGCAGACTCCTCACAGACAGTGACCCAGAGCCGGAATTGAACCCGGGTCCCGGGACACTAGCACCATGACACTGCCTCCCCTGAGAAGAAGCTTGGACGAAGCTCTGACCAGCTCTGGCGAAGGGTCATCCAGACTCGAAACGCTGGCTCTATTCTCTCTCCACACATGCTGCCAGACCCGCTGAGATTTTCCAGCATTTTCTGTTTTTATTACCAGGCTATATTGAGTTCGCTAATAAGAAAGCAGTGTTTGTAACTTTACAAAGTCTTGCTCAACCTCCAAGGGCCAACTGGTGAGATAGCTGTCTTTGTTTCAGTTTCAAACCAGTTGAATCATGTCCCCCTAAGCACACGCAAATATACATGTACATTAAGTATGGTTTAAACATAAAAGCAAGGCCGACACTACAGGGCAGTACTGCACTGGCAGAGAGTGTCTTGTATGAGACGGAGAAAGAGCTCAAGGCACTATTTTGGGGAACAGTAGGGATGTTCTTGGCCAATATTTATGCTTCAGCCATCATCACTACAACAGATTCTTGGTCATTATCGCATTGCTTTGCGAGGACTCTTGCTGTGTATAAATTGGCTGCCAATGGTTCCTGGATTACAACAGTGCCTCCACTTCACAAGTAATTGGAAAGTGCTCGAGGCTACCTGAGCCCATGAAAAGTGCTAAATAATTGCGGGTCTTTCTTTCTCTTTGTTAATTGACCTCTGCACAACAGAGTACTGTTGTGTTCTTAATGTGTCCTGCCATTTTCAAAGATTTATTTATGAATGCAAAAGCAACAACTATTATTTGTTTAGTGCCCAGATTCCTGGCTTGGGTCACTGTCTGTGCGGAGTCTGCACATTCTCCCCTGCGTGAGTTTCCTCCGGGTGCTCTGCTTTCTTCCCGCAGTCCGAAAGACGTGCTGGTTCGGTGTCCTAAGAAGTCCTCAAATGTTGGGTCATAAAATGACAAGGTGATTATAAATGTGATAACTTAGAAACATAGAAACATAGAAAATTACAGCACAAAACAGGCCCTTCGGCCCCACAAGTTGTGCCGAACATATCCCTACCTTCTAGGCCTACCTATAACCCTCCATCCTATTAAGTCCCATTTACTCATCCAGGAGTCTCTTAAAAGACCCTATTGAGTTCGCCTCCACCACCACTGACAGCAGCCGATTCCACTCGCCCACCACCCTCTGTGTGAAAAACTTCCCCCTAACATCTCCCCTGTACCTACCCCCCAGCACCTTAAACCTGTGTCCTCTCGTAGCAGCCATTTCCACCCTGGGAAAAAGCCTCTGAGAGTCCACCCGATCTATGCCTCTCAACATCTTATACACCTCTATTAGGTCTCCTCTCATCCTACGTCTCTCCAAGGAGAAAAGACCGAGCTCCCTCAGCCTATCCTCATAAGGCATGCCACTCAATCCAGGCAACATCCTTGTAAATCGCCTCTGCACCCTTTCAATCTTTTCCACATCCTTCCTATAGTGAGGCGACCAGAACTGAGCACAGTACTCCAAGTGGGGTCTGACGAGGGTCTTATATAGCTGCATCATTATCCCCGGACTCCTAAACTCAATCCCTCGATTGATAAAGGCCAGCACACCATGCGCCTTCTTAACCACCTCCTCCACCTGCGGGGACGATTTTAGAGTCCTATGGAATTCAGCCAGGCTAATGAGGTTGGCTTGCTAGAGTATGAACTACCTGATGAGTCTTTCCGGGAGATGATGGCGTAGTGGTATTTTCCTGGACTAATAACTTAGAGGCTCAGGATAATGCTCTGGGGACCCAGGTTCGAGTCCCACCATAGCGAATGGTGAAATTTGAAACCTGAATCTTTCCTTAAAAGAGATACCTGATGAGTCTTAATTGATGATTAAATCAGGGGGTCTCATGCTCCATAAGGACATAAGAACTAGGAGCAGGAGTGGGCCATCTGGCCCCTCGAGCCTGTTCCGCCATTCAATAAGATCATGGCTGATCTTTTTGTGGACTCAGCTCCACTTACCCGCCCACTCACCATGACCCTTAATTCCTTTACTGTTCAAAAATGTATCTACCCTTGCTTTAAAAACATTCAATGAGGTAACCTCAACTGCTTCACTGGGCAGGGAATTCCACAGATTCACAACCCTTTGTGTGAAGAAGTTCCTCCTCAACTCAGTCCTACATACTCCTCCCTATTTAAAGCAGGTGTGTCAGTCTCCCAGTCTGCATTCAGCAGGGAGCAACTGGAGAGCTGGCTGTGTACAGATGTATGGTGTAAATAAAGTAACTTGGTGACGGGACTTTTGCCCCCGTGGAGTTATTACAATAAACACCAGCACAGGTGAGTTGGATCAGATGGCCTGTCGCCTTGCTGCCTATTTGCTGCTTCTACCATCAAATCCCTGGAACTCCCTCCCTAACAGCACTGTGGGTGTACCTGCACCTCACCACTGCAACGGTTCAAGAAGGCAACTCACCACCACCTTCTCAAGGGCAACTAGGGATGGGCAATGAATGCTAACCTAGCCAGGGATGCCCACATCCCATAAAATGAATGAAAAAAAAACAGCAATGGTGGCACAGTGGTTAGCACTGCTGCTTCACAGCGCCAGGGACCCGGTTTCGATTCCCGGCTTGGATCACTGTCTGTGCGGAGTCTGCACGTTCTCCCCATGTCGGTGTGGGGTTTCCTCCGGGTGCTCCGGTTTCCTCCCACAGTCCGAAAGACGTGTTGGTTAGGTGCATTGGCCGTGCTAAATTCTCCCTCAGTGTACCCGAACAGGTGTTGGAGTGTGGCGACCGGGGGATTTTCACAGTAATTTCATTGCAGTGTTAATGTCAGTCTACTTGCGACACTAATAAATAAACGTTAAACTTTAACAGAGAGGCCTCAATATTGGTACAAAAACAGAAGCAATGATAAAACCCCAGGTGATAGAACAAGCCACAGAGGTCTAGAAGTGGTGAGATACAGAACCACAACCTGAGTTTAATCTAGTTTTTAATATGAAGAGAAGGAAAAGGATTGACATTTGATTGACACATGGATTATTTGAAGTAATCTCGCCTATTTCCACTGTGACGTGAAAATGTACATAGTGCTTTGAGCTATAAATGACAGAGTGCCTCTGAGCTTGTCTGAAAGATGTGCATTGGCCATGCTAAATTCTCCCTCAGTGTACCCGAACAGGCACCGGAGTGTGGCAACTGGGGCATTTTCACAGTAACTTCATTGCAGTGTTAATGTAAGCCTACTTGTGACACTAATAAATAAACTTAATGTGATAACACATGCCGAGGAACTTTATAAGAGCAAACATCAAACCACGTAAAACAATATTAGGACAGATAGTCGATAGCTTGATAAAGAGGCAGGATTTAAGAAGCATCTTAAAAGTGGAAATAGATGTAGAGAGGTTTCTGGGGAAATTCCAGAGCTTAGGGTCTAGGCAGCTAAAAGTATGACCAACAAAAGTAGAACAAATTAAGTTGGGGGAAGGCCTGAAATTGAATTTCACAGGTATCTTCTCATAGAATAGAATCCCCACAGTGCAGAAGAAGGCTATTTGACCCATCAAGCCTGCACCAACAATCCCACCCAGACCCTATCCCCGTAACCCCACATATTTACCCTCCTGATCCCTGTGACACTAAGGCTCAATTTAGCATGACCAATCCCCCTAACCCGCACATCTTCGGACTGTGGGAGGAAACCGGAGCACCCGGAGGCAACCCACGCAGACACGGTGATAATGTGCAAACTCCACACAGTCACTCGAGGCCGGAATTCAACTCGGGTCCCTGGTGCTGTGAGGCAGCAGTGCTAACCACCGTGCCACCGTGCTGCCCTTCTCGGGAAGGTTGAAGGGCTGAAAGAGGTTACAAAAATAGTGAGCAGATGTACAAATGTGCAAATTAGCCTCTTAATACAAGAAACCTTTCCCACTGGGAGTTAAGAAATCAAGTGTGAACACTATGCATTCTTTGAAATCTATCTATATAACTTTTAAAGGAAATTTGGCATGTCCGCAACAATTGTCATCAATTTTTACAGATGTACTATAGAAAGCATCCTTTCCGGATGTATCACAGCTTGGTATGGCTCCTGCTCTGATCAAGACCGCAAGAAACTACAAAGGGTTGTGAACGCAGCCCAGTCCATCAGGCAAACCAGCCTCCCATCCATTGAATCTGTCTACACTTCCCGCTGCCTCAGAAAAGCAGCCAGCATAATCAAGCACCCCACAAGCACCCTGGACATTCTCTCTTCCACCTTCTTCCATCGGGGAAAAGATACAGAAGTCTGAGATCACATATCAACCAACTCAAGAACAGTTACTTCCCTGCTGCCATCAAACTTTTGAACGGATCTTCCTGATATTAAGTTGATCTTTCTTTACACCCTAGCTATGACTGTAACACTACATTCTGCACTCTCTCCTTTCTTCCCAATGTACTCTATGAAAGGTATGCTTTGTCTGTATAGTGCGCAAGAAACAATACTTTTCACTGTATCCCAATACATGTGACAATAATAAATCAAATCAAGTCAAATCTGAGAGGCCATGGAACTTGGATAACAAGAATGAGCACATTAAAATAGAGGCATTACTGATGCGGGAGCCAAGGCAGGCGGGTGGCAGGTAAACGGGACTTGGTCCGAGTAAGGACATTGGGCACCCATGGCTAATAATGTATCTGAATGTTTCCTATTTTGTTTTGTATAAGGATATACCTCGCCCCCCATAATAGAGGTGTATAAAATTATGAAAGGCATAGATAGGGTGAACGGTGGGAAGCTTTTCCCCAGGTCGGTGGTGATGTTCACGAGGGGTCATAGGTTCAAGGTGAAGGGGGGGAGGTTTAACACAGATATCAGAAGGACATATTTTACACAGAGGGTGGTGGGGGCCTGGAATGTGCTGCCAGGCAAGGTGGTGGAGGCGGACACACTGGGAACGTTTAAGACTTATCTAGACAGCCATATGAAAGGAGTGGGAATGGAGGGATACAAAAGAATGGTCTAGTTTGGACCGGGGAGCGGCGCGGGCTTGGAGGGCCGAAGGGCCTGTTCCTGTGCTGTACTGTTCTTTGTTCTTGTTCTCTCCAGGTTACAGGCCCAATTTTTTGATGGAATAAGTAGCCCGAGGTGAGGGGACTCTTTGAAGAGTTACTTTCTCACACAAAGCAGGGCACGTCAGCTTAAAGCCCCATCCCAGCCAACAGCAGGAGTAATGACAAAGAACAGATAACAAAGAAAAGTACAGCCACGGGAAAAGGCCCTTCGGCCCTCCAAGCCTGTGCTGATCATGATGCCCTAACTGAACTAAGAAAAACCTTCTGCCCTCACTCGGTCCCTCTATTCCCTCCCTATTCATGTACCCAATCCAGATGCCTCTTAAATGTTGCTAATGTGCCTGCTTCCACCACCTCCTCTGGCAGCGCGTTCCAGGCACCCACCACTCTTAGAATGGAAAAGCTTCCCCGCACATCTCCCTTAAACTTTCCCCCCTCTCACCTTGAACCTGTGCCCCATTGTAATTGCGTATTTCTTTTAATTTTAAAACCTAATTTCTTTGCAACTGAATAGTAAATGGATCATTCTTCCAAAAGATTCTGCATTATTGCCGTTCAGTGCATTTTTTGTACAGAGTAAAATACAGCTGATGCGCTGAGGTACTGCGTCTTGAGATGGACGAAGGCAAAATGGAATATCCTTACAATCGATGGTTTTAACGGCTGTTGGTGATCTTCACTGTGACATTGCACTCACGGTGCACAAAGAGGCCATTCAGCCCACTTTGGTCCATCCTGGCTTTTATGCTCCACCAACCAGATCTCTAATTTCACAAACACGCACACACTGCGGGGGGGAGGGGGAGGAGGGATAGACTTGTGACTTTTTTTTATTCATTCATGGGACATGGGTGTCGCTGGCTAGGCCAGCATTTATTGCCCATCCCTAGTTGCCCGAGGGCAGTTGAGAGTCAACCACATTGCTGTGGCTCTGGAGTCACATGTAGGCCAGACCGGGTAAGGACGGCAGATTTCCTTCCCTAAAGGACGTTAGTGAACCAGATGGGTTCTTCCGACAATCGGCAATAGTTTCATGGTCATCAGTATCATAGAATCCCTACAGTGCAGAAGGAGGCTATTTGTCCCTTCAAGGCTGCACCGACCACAATCCCACCCAGGCCCTGTCCCCATAACTCCATTTATTTACCCTGCTAGTTCCCCTGACACTAAAGGACAATTTACGATGGCTAATCAACCTAACCCACACACCTTTGGACTGTGGGAGGAAACCAGAGCACCCGGAAGAAACCCAGAAAGACATGGGAGAAGGTGCACAGTCACCTGTGGCCGGAATTGAACCTGGGTCCCTGGTGCTGTGAGGCACTAGCGCTAACCACTGTGCCGCCCAGTAGATTCTGGGTGAACTCCAGGTTATTTAGTTATATTAAATTCAAATTCCACCATCTGCCGTGGTGGGATTCGAACCCAGGTTCCCAGAACATTAGCTGAGTTTATGGATTAACAGTCTAGCGATAATACCACTGGGCCACCGCTGCCCCACACACTTGACATCCATTTAAATGGAGGGGTAGATCTGTGAGATGGTGGATGATATTTGCGGTGAGGCTGCTAACAAGGACGCAGCGATGGTTTTGACGTGAGTAAGAATCTGACATGAGCTCACAGTTGGCCAGTTTTTAAAAGTATTCAAAGAAGTAAGCTGATCGAGACTGCTTTGTATTGACTGACAACAGCTCGGGGAAGCTGAGGTTGCAAGAGGGAACTATCCAAGGCCAGAGCTCAGGGAGAAAAAAAACAGCCAAGAGGAAATGTGAAGATATTAATCTCTATCTTTGAGGCCTCCTTCATCAAAGCATTTTCTTCAGATGATAGTGATCTGATGGCTGACTTCATCACAAGACATTCCGGCTGTGAATACAAATGAGCTAAATGCTTTGAGGGGCACTTGAAGATACTTTCCCTGTTGTAAGATCCGTACTGGTGTCAAAACCATCGCTGCGTGCTTATTCACAGCCTTTCTTCTCATTAAAGGTGAAGTAATCTTCGGAAAATATCCTGAAGAATATCGCTGTGAAAAATGATGGACCCAGACCGTACTTCATTATTTAAAAAATAGAAACGATAAACACTTATCTAAACTAAGATCATGATTTGTGATTTCGAGGAGCGTGTTCTTACTGGCCGTTCAAGCCACGCTCCCTCCCGCTCCAGCGAGGTCGAAGAATTTGGCGCCCAGCCAAATCTTCGTTCTCTGCAGCTGGATGGAAAAATGCGCCGGGGTGAATGGTGGTGATATTTAGAGTTTCAAAGTGAGGTGGGTGTATGGAGGAAAGCATCATAGAATCATAGAATCCCTACAGTGCAGAAGGAGGCCATTCAGCCCATTGAGTCTGCACTTTTTGACAGAGCATCTTACCTACGCCCTATCCCTGTAAACCCATGTATTTACCTCGCTAATCCCCCTAACAAGCACACCTTTGGACATAAGGGGCAACTTACCCTGGCCAATCCATCTAACCTACCCATTTTTTGGAAACTAAAGGGCAATTTAGCATGGCCAATCCACCTAACCTACACATCTTTTGGATACGAAGGGGCAATTTAGCATGGCCAATCCACCTAGCCTACATATCTTTTGGACATTAAGGGGCAATTTAGCATGGCCAATCCATCTACACTGTGCATCTTTGGACACCAAGAGGCAATTTAGCATGGCCAATCCACCTAACCTGCACATCTTTGGACACCAAGAGGCAATTTAGCATGGCCAATCCATCTAACCTAGACATCTTTGGACACTAAGGGGCAATTTAGCATGGCTAATCCACCTAACCTGCACATCTTTGGACACTAAGGGGCAATTTAGCATGGCCAATCCATCTAACCTAGACATCTTTGGACACTAAGGGGCAATTTAGCATGGTCAATCCACCTAACCTGCACATCTTTGGACACTAAGGGGCAATTTAGCATGGCCAATCCATCTAACCTAGACATTTTTTGGACACTAAGGAGCAAATTAGCATGGCCAATCCACCTATGCTGTGCATCTTTGGACACTAAGAGGCACTTTAGCATGGCCAATTCACTTAGCCTTCATATCTTTAGGGTGAAGCAAAAGCCTCCCCTTTTGTCCCCATATCGATCCCCAGGATCAGGAGCCTCCATTGACAAGGGGCTGCAGGACTCAAACCGAGTGACGGGCTTCCAACTGGCACTGTGTCTCTCACCAATAGGATTCTGTGCATGTGCGGTGAAGTACACTTTCCCAATTGGGTAGCGGCAGCCATCTGGCATTGGCAGCAGGCACAGCGATAAAAATATGGGACCGGTTAACCTCGAGTGCTCTTTGAGAAATCTCATTGCGTCTTTCTTCCTGGAGTTCGACAAGCTCTCCTAATGCCCAGGATATCGCCAACATTGTCAAAACAAATTGGCTGTTCACACATCTGAATGTTGTTTGGGTGACTTTTTGTTTTGCCCTCATTGGCTGTTGTAGAAACTGAGCCTCAGGCTGGAATCTTAGCACTGTTCACGCCGTTGGGATTTTCCCTTCCCGTCGCTTTCAGCGGAGATTCGGCTGGCTGCCAAATTCTCCAACTTCGCTGCAGCGGGAACGTGGCGTGAACGGCTGGTAAGACCGTGCTCTCGTGTAGTAATGTGAGTGCTGTTATGGCTCATCCCGAGATTGTAAAATCCCGCCCAAGGTCAACGGACCTTTCCATGGTCCACCCCTTGTCCGCTCCGATTCCCATGGTGGGCGGGGTGGTAAAATTCCAGCCCAGATATTGCTTTATCCAATTGCAACACAAAAATAGACTGCCCAACATCAATAGCAAAGAACAAAGAACAATACATCACAGGAACAGGCCCTTCGGCCCTCCAAGCCCGTGCCGCTCCCTGGTCCAAACTAGACCATTCTTTTGTATCCCTCCATTCCCACTCCGTTCATGTGGCTGTCTAGATAAGTCTTAAACGTTCCCAGTGTGTCCGCCTCCACCACCTTGCCTGGCAGCGCATTCCAGGCCCCCACCACCCTCTGTGTAAAATATGTCCTTCTGATATCCGTGTTAAACCTCCCCCCCTCACCTTGAACCTATGACCCCTCGTGAACGTCACCACCGACCTGGGAAAAAGCTTCCCACCGTTCACCCTATCTATGCCTTTCATAATTTTATACACCTCTATTAAGTCACCCCTCATCCTCCGTCTTTCCAGTGAGAACAACCCCAGTTTACCCAATCTCTCCTCATAACTAAGCCCTTCCATACCAGGCAACATCCTGGTAAACCTCCTCTGCACTCTCTCTAAAGCCTCCACGTCCTTCTGGTAGTGTGACGACCAGAACTGGGCGCAGTATTCCAAATGCGGCCAAACCAACGTTCTGTACAACTGCAACATCAGACCCCAACTTTTATACTCTATGCCCCGTCCTATAAAGACAAGCATGCCATATGCCTTATTCACTACCTTCTCCACCTGTGACGTCACCTTTAAGGATCTGTGGACTTGCACACCCAGGTCCCTCTGCATATCTACACCCTTTATGGTTCTGCCATTTATCGTATAGCTCCCCTCTACGTTAGTTCTACCAAAATGCATCACTTCGCATTTATCAGGATTGAACTCCATCTGCCATTTCTTTGCCCAAATTTCCAGCCTATCTATATCCTTCTGTAGCATTTAGATTCAACTCTTATCCAGGAAAATCATTAACTCATTGTGCAAGCAACTCTCCTGAACAGATGCTTTATTATTTTCAAAATAAAATTAGCTTTAAGATTATTTTCTTGTTCGAGGTGGCACGGTGGCACAGTGGTTAGCACTGCTGCCTCACAGCGCCAGGGACCCGGGTTCGATTCTGGCCTTGGGTCACTGTCTGTGTGGAGTTTGCACGTTCTCCCCATGTCTGCGTGGGTTTCCTCCGGGTGCTCCGGTTTCCTCGCACACGCCAAAGGTGTGCAGGTTAGGTTTGTTGGCCTTGGTAAATGCCCCTTAGATAGAACAGTACAGCACAGAACAGGCCCTTCGGCCCACGATGTTGTGCCGAGCTTTATCTGAAACCAAGATCAAGCTATCCCACTCCCTATCATCCTGGTGTGCTCCATGTGCCTATCCAATAACCGCTTAAATGTTTCTAAAGTGTCTGACTCCACTATCACTGCAGGCAGTCCATTCCACACCCCAACCACTCTCTGCGTAAAGAACCTACCTCTGATATCCGTCCTGTATCTCCCACCACGAACCCTATAGTTATGCCCCCTTGTAATAGCTCCATCCACCCGAGGAAATAGTCTTTGAACGTTCACTCTATCTATCCCCTTCATCATTTTATACACCTCTATTAAGTCTCCCCTCAGCCTCCTCCGCTCCAGAGAGAATAGCCCTAGCTCCCTCAACCTTTCCTCATATGACCTACCCTCCAAACCAGGCAGCATCCTGGTAAATCTCCTCTGCACTCCTTCCAGCGCTTCCACATCCTTCCTATAGTGAGGTGACCAGAACTGCACACAATATTCCAAATGTGGTCTCACCAAGGTCCTGTACAGTTGCAGCATAACCCCACGGCTCTTAAACTCCAACCCCCTGTTAATAAAAGCTAACACACTACAGGCCTTCTTCACAGCTCTATCCACTTGAGTGGCAACCTTTAGAGATCTGTGGATATGGACCCCAAGATCTCTCTGTTCCTCCACAGTCTTCAGAACCCTACCTTTGACCCTGTAATCCACATTTAAATTTGTCCTACCAAAATGAATCACCTCACATTTATCAGGGTTAAACTCCATTTGCCATTTTTCAGCCCAGCTTTGCATCCTATCTATGTCTCTTTGCAGCCTACAACAGCCCTCCACCTCATCCACTACTCCACCAATCTTGGTGTCATCAGCAAATTTACTGATCCACCCTTCAGCCCCCTCCTCTAAGTCATTAATAAAAATCACAAATAGCAGAGGACCAAGCACTGATCCCTGCGGCACACCGCTAGCAACCTGCCTCCAATCCGAAAATTTTCCATCGACCACCACCCTCTGTCTTCGGTCAGACAGCCAGTTGCCTATCCAATCGGCCAACTTTCCCTCTATCCCACACCTCCTCACTTTCATCATAAGCCGACCATGGGGGACCTTATCAAACGCCTTACTAAAATCCATGTATATGACATCAACTGCCCTACCTTCATCAACACACTTAGTTACCTCCTCAAAAAATTCTATCAAATTTGTGAGGCACGACTTGCCCTTCACGAATCCGTGCTGACTATCTCGGATTAATCCGCATCTTTCTAAATGGTCGTAAATCCCATCCCTAAGGACCCTTTCCATCAATTTACCAACCACCGAAGTAAGACTAACCGGTCTATAATTACCAGGGTCATTTCTATTCCCTTTCTTAAACAGAGGAACAACATTCGCCATTCTCCAGTCCTCTGGCACCATCCCCGTGGTGTCAGGAGGACTAGCTAGGGTAAACGTATGGGGTTATGGGGATAGGACCTGTATGGGATTGTGGTCGGTGCAGACTCGATGGGCCAAATGGCTTCCTTCTACACTGTAGGCTTCCATGAAACTGTAGGATTGTATGTGCAAGTTAGGTTGATTGGCCATGATAAATTGTCCCTTAGTGTCAGGGGGACTAGGAGGGTAAATATGTGGGGTTACGGGGATAGGACCTGGGCGGGATTGCTGTCGATGCAGGCTCGATGGGCCAAATGGTCTCCATCTGCACTGTGGATTCTATGCTCCATGATCTATCCAAGTGTACATGGAATTAAAACTGGATCCAGCTATTTCCCCTGAACCCATTCATTCATGATTTTGAAAATAGCCCGGAGTGTGGACATTTTGCAGGTGACTCCAGAAATAATGGGGAGTCTTGGCAGAAAATGGGAGTTTTATTTTGCCTAACAAGAACAATCTTTGCGAAAGATTGAGTTGTTAAAATGTCACAATCCATCAAATGGTAACTGGCAATGTGCAATATTAGTGCAGGAACATTCCCTTTTTATGCAGTACTTCAGCTGCAGTGTCCAATGGACACCTTGACATAACCTGTTGGAGAAACTACATACAAAAGCATTTGGCTTTTGTACAGGCATCCCCGCAAAGGCAGCATGAGCGTGAAAGCTCCAAAGATAGTACAATTAGCCCCGTACCTCACAACGCCAGGGACCCGGGTTCCATTCCGGCCTTGGGTGACTCTCTGTGTGGAGTTAGCACTTTCTCCCCGTGTCTGCATGGGTTTCCTCCGGGTGCTCCAGTTTCCCCCCACACTCCCAAGTTGCACCGATTAGGTGGATTGGCCATGTTAAATTGCCCCTTAGTGTCCAAAGATGTGCAGGTTAGGTGGATTGGCTAATAAATAACTAATAAATAAACTTAAACGTAAAAAGATTTAGATGAGTAATTTAAACTCCATGGCATACAAGGCTATGGGCCAAGTGCTGGAAAATGTGATTAGAGTTGATAGGTGCTTGATGGACGTCGCATACATGATAGGCTGAATGGCCTCTTTCTATGCTGCATGACTCTATGTGTGGGATTTTGCAGCCTTGCTCGAGTGAGATCGGAATAAACCTGTCCGAGGTCAATGGATATTTCTGTTGTCCGCCCCTCGCCCGCTTTGATTCTGTGGCGGGTGGGGCGGTGGAATGTTTTTTAAAAATGCATTCGTGGGACATGGGCGTCACTGGTTAGCCAGCATTTATTGCCCATCCCTAGTTGCCCTTGGAAGTCAACCACATTGCTGTGGCTCTGGAGTCACAAGTAGGCCAGGCCGGGTAAGGACGGCAGATTTCCTTTCCTATAGGAACCAGATAGAACATAGAACATTACAACGCAGTACAGGCCCTTCGGCCCTCGATGTTTGGGTTTTTCTAACAATCGACAATGGTTTCATGGTCATCGGTAGATTCTTAATTCCAGATTTTTTTTGAAAATTGAATTCAAATTCCATCGTCTGGATTCGAACCTGGGTCCCCAGAACAATAGCTGGGTTTCTGGATTAATAGTCTAGCGATAATACCACTAGGCCATCGCCTCCCCATTCTGGTGTATGGCGCTATGCTTCTCAAGCCCAAACTGTTACCATTCCCGTGTTGAATTTATATATTTCAGTGTGGCGTGCATAGTAGCCTAATGGCCACTGACGACGCCACTTATCTATCATGAGACCATTAACGCCTAGTTCTGTACTATAATCCTGAGCCTACTGCAGCTTAATATGTGTCTATCAATTAACCTTGAATTGTAGCAATCAGTTAATGTCGGAGTGTTTGGATAGATTCAGGTGATGAGGGAACAAGACACTCTGGGATCATTGCTTCCAAACTAAAGTACTTCAGATTTATTTAAGATGAAATTCAGATTTATTGGTCAGGAAGCATAAAGGAGAATATGCTCCTGTCTACATCAACAGGGGCGAAGTAGAAAGAAATCAAGTTTCCAGGTCACCAACAACCTGTCCTGGTCCCCCCATGCCGACACTATAGTTAAGAAAGCCCACCAATGCCTCTACTTTCTCAGAAGACGAAGGAAATTTGGCATGTCCGCTACGACTCTCACCAACTTTTACAGATGCACCATAGAAAGCATTCTTTCTGGTTGTATCACAGCTTGGTATGGCTCCTGCTCTGTCTAAGACTGCAAAGAACTACAAAAGGTTGTGAACGTAGCCCAATCCATCACTCAAACCAGCCTCCCATCCATTGACTCTGTCTACACTTCTCGCTGCCTTGGCGAAGCAGCCAGCATAATTAAGGACCCCACGCACCCCGGACATTCTCTCTTCCACCTTCTCCCGTCGGGAAAAGGATACAAAAGTCTGAGGTCACGTACCAACCGACTCAAGAACAGCTTCTTCCCTGCTGCCGTCAGACTTTTGAATGGACTTACCTTGTATTAAGTTGATCTTTCTCTACACCCTAGCTATGACTGTAACACTACATTCTGCACTCTGTCACTTCCTTCTCTATGAACGGTATGCTTTGGCTGTATAGCGCACAAGAAACAATACTTTTCACTGTATCTAAATACATGTGACAATAATAAGTCAAATCAAATCAACGAACTGATTATGTGAAAGATCTGCTCGACGCTAACAGCACAACATCCAAATATATCATCTGGGATTCTCCTGTCTTGTGCCACTGCTGCCAGCGAGAATGGAGAATTTGGCGCTCAGCCAAAACCCCATTGACTGCAGCGAGACTGGAGAATCCCAGCCGTGAGTGAGGTCTGAGAATCTCAGCCACCTTCTCTGCGAAGTTACTTTGTTTTTAAGAGAAATTCTAACAGTCCCTCTGAGCAAGTGTCACACAGTTTATCCAAATGCTTGTTTTTTAAGATCTTCATTCTTTTTTACAATTTATTTCATTAGTGTCACATTAACACTGCAATGAAGTTGGAATCGTTACAGTACAGAAGGAGGCCATTCGGCCCATCGAATCTGCACCGACCACAATCCCACCCAGGCCCTATTCCTGTAACCCCACATATTTACTCTGCTAATCCCCCGACACTAAGGCGCAATTTAGTACCTATCCACCTAACCCACACATCTTTGGAGTGTGGGAGGAAACCAGAGCACCCGGAGGAAACCCACGCAGACACGGGGAGAACATGCAAATTCCACACAGACGGTGACCCAAGCCAGGAATTGAACCCGGGATCCTGGGGCTGTGAGGCAGTAGTGCTAACCACTTTGCCAGCGTGCCGCCCCAAGTTACTGTGAAAATCCCCTAGTCGCCACACTCCGGCGCCTGTTTGGGTACACTGAGGGAGAATTTAGCACGGCCAATGCACCCTAACCAACACATCTTTCGGACTCTTCACGTACTCAAGCTTGACAAGTGGGGATTGGAAGATGAACTTTGCTAAATGATGAGTGGCTTTTCTTTGACGACGAAAGTAAAGTTTCCTTGTCTTTGACACATAGGGCAGGATTTTACAGCTTCACTCGCCACGAAGCCGTAACATTCCACCCGAGGTCAACGGACCTTCCCATTGCCCGCCCCTCACCCTCTCCGATTCCCGTGGCGGGCGGGACGGTAAAATTCTGGCCATCGTTTTTAAGTAAATTCCCATAAACTGTAAATCATGGATTAAGCATTTTATCGCCACTAGGTGGTATACACGCCACTCACCCCACTCACCCTGCCTTTTAATGGAACAGGGAAATGGTAATTTTTATGTAGTTACCAAAAAGATCAATTATCATAGAATCATAGAATTCCTACATTGCAGAACAGGCCATTCGGCCCATTGAATCTGCACTGAGTCTCTGACAGAGTATCTTACCTAGGCCCTATCCCTGCAACCCCACACGTTTATCATGGCCAATCCACCTAACCTGCAGATCTTTGGACACTAAGGGGCAATTTAGCATGGCCAATCCCCCTAACCTACACATCTTTGGACATTAAGGGGCAATTTAGCATGGCCAATCCACCTAACCTACACATCTTTGGACATTAAGGGGCAATTTAGCATGGCCAATCCCCCTAACCTGCACATCTTTGGACACGAAGGGGCAATTTAGCATGGCTAACCCACAAAAGCTGCACATCATGGGACACTAAGGGAAAATTTAGCATGGCCAATCCATATAACCTGCACACCTTGGGACACTAAGGGGCAATTTAGCATGGCCAATCCATATAACCTACACATTTGGACACTAAGAGGCAATTTAGCATGGCCAATCCCCCTAACCTACACATCTTTGGATGCTAAGGGACAATTTAGCATGACCAATCAACACAACCTGCACATCTTTGGGCACTAAGGGGCACAGTGGGTTAGCACTGCTGCCTCACAGCGCCAGGGACCCAGGTTCAATTCTCGGCTTGGTTCACAGTCTGTGCGGAGTCTGCGCGTTCTCTGCGTGGGTTTCCTCCGGGTGGTCCGGTTTCCTCCCACAGTCCGAAAGACGTGTTGGTTAGGGTGCATTGGCCGTGCTAAATTCTCCCTCAGTGTACCCGAACAGGCACCGGCGACTAGGGGAATTTCACAATAACTTCAATGCAATGTGAATGCAAGCCTACTTGTGACACTAATAAATAAACTTCAAACTAAAAACTTAAGCTGCCCAAGATAAATAGATAACATGCTACTTACTGAGTTGCATACTCAGTGACCCATACAGGCAACGCAGTGAGAAAGAACAAGGTGCAGAAAGTAATGCAATGATTAGATCCTATTTTCTTTGATGCAGAGTGTTTTTGATGGTTCAATACAGTGTTCGATTTCAATGTTGTAAGACATGTCATTACAAGCTAATAGAAACTCATTTGTACAGATATTTTACCATGGAAAACAGCCATATTTTCCCTGGCGACCAAAAACATTCTGCACTCTAACATCAGGCAGCTTAGAAGGAATATTATGCTTGACCAGGATCCAAGGTGTCGATGATCAACACTCACATTGTGGACCGTTTATGTATCCATTTGCTTAATCCCGCTAACTGGAATTTTCTTGGCATTCTGACGAAGCGAGTTGGGTTTAGATTTAATACATCACTTAGGAAATTTGGCATGTCCGCTACGCCTCTCACCAATTTTTACAGATGCACCATAGAAAACATCCTTTCCAGTTATATCACATCCTGGACAATCTCTCTTCCACCTTCTTCTGTCGGGAAAAAGATACAAAAGCTGGAGGACACGCACCAACCGACTCAAGAACAGCTTCTTCGCTGCTGCCATCAGACTTTTGAGTAGACCTGCCTTATATTAAGTTGATTTTTCTCTACACCCTAGCTATGACTGTAACTCTACATTCTGCACCCTCTCCTTTCCTTCTCCCCTATGTACTCTATGAACCGTATGCTTTATCCATATAGCATGCAAGAAACAATATTTTATACGGTAGACACTGTGTATTGCTTACAGTACTGTTTACACTGCATACCAGAACATGTTGGAATAATAAATCAAATCACTGCATGCCCAGTGGACACCTTTGGGGATGGAGTGCTTCGTTAGCCCTGGGAGAAACATTTAGGTTTAATTAGATAAGTTTCCTTTAACATTTTTGCCCTTTTGTGATAATGCTATTTTGTTTATTTTTAAAAATTCATTCATGGGACATGGGTGTCGCTGGCTGGCCAGCATTTATTGATGTGGAGATGCCGGCGTTGGACTGGGGTAAGGAGTTTAACAACACCAGGTTAAAGTCCAACAGGTTTATTTGGTAGCAAACGCCACTAGCTTTCAGAGCGCTGCTCCTTCGTCAGATGGAGTGGAAATCTCTCGAGAGCAGATTTCCACTCCATCTGACGAAGGAGCAGCGCTCCGAAAGCTAGTGGCGTTTGCTACCAAATAAACCTGTTGGACTTTAACCTGGTGTTGTGAGACTCCTTACAGCATTTATTGCCCATCCCTAGTTGCCCGAGGGCAGTTGAGAGTCAACCACATTGCTGTGGCTCTGGAGTCACATGTAGGCCAGACCAGGTAAGGATGGCAGATTTCCTTCCCTCAAGGACATTAGTGAACCAGATGGGTTTTTCCGACAATTGACAATGGTTTCATGGTCATCAGTAGATTCTTAATTCCAGATTTATTTTTATTGAATTGAAATTCCACCATCTGCCGTGGCGGGATTCGAACACGGGTCCCCAAGAATATTAACTGAGTTTCTGGATGAATAGTCTAGCAATAATACCACTCGGCCATCGCTTGCCCTCGCTTCGCTCCGCCAAAAGAATATAAAGAGGATCTCTGGTATACCGGTGTTGCTAGGTCAGAATTGGACTTATCTAATGCTGCGTATTGTCAAGAAGAGGTTGGTGTCTCGTTTTGGAATCAGATGAATAATTCTATTGTTAATCTGATTTGACAAAGGGTCATCTGGACTCAAAACATCAGCTCTTTTCTCTCCTTACAGGTGCTGCCAGACCCGCTGAGATTTTCCAGCATTTTCCCTTTTGGTTTCAGATTCCAGCATCTGCAGTAACTTGCTTTTAACAATTCTATTGCTGTTGTGGGAGATTCCTTGGGGAAATTGGCTACAGAAATCCAGCTGCAGCTGAATCTCATGAAGAAAATCTGATTTACGATGGAGATACAGATGGAAAAGTTATATTTAAGTAAAACAGTGGCCGCCATGAGTGGAAACGAAAGTGGCGTCGTAAAGGTGGGCCGACCATAATAACATCTGGTGACAGATTTTCTTAATCCCTCCATTTTATGAGTCTAATAACTTGTATCATGTAATAGAATTAATGATGTGAACCATAATGTGAGGAATGGAGGATACAAGCCCAGTATATTCCCTCCTGCATCTTAAAAGCTAAACATTAATTTTAGTGCAGAGACGTGTGGACTTATTGGATCATGAGGATCCAGGCTGGATCCTGCATACAAAACAGGAGAACTCTATTCACTGGATTCTTTTTTGCTGAAATATTTCTAGCTCTCCCATCCATAGGAACCTTGCAGTGCAGTCGGAGGCCATTTGGCCCATCAGGTCAATACCGACTCTCCAAAAGAGCATCTTACCCAACTCCCACCCTATCCGTATAACCCCATGCATTTATCATGTCCAAACCACCTAACCTGCTCATCTTTGGACACTTAGGGACAATTTAGCATGGCAAATCCACCTAACCTACACATTTTTAGACAATAAGGGGCAATTTAGCATGGCCAATCCATCTAACCTGTACATCTTTGGATACTAAGGGGCAATTTAGAATGGCCAATCCACCTAACCTGTACTTCGTTGGATGCTAAGCGGCAATTTAGCATGTCCAAACCACCCAACCTGCCCATCTTTGGACACAATTTAACATGGCCAATCCACCTAACCTGTACATTGTTGGACACTAAGGGGCAATTTAGCATGGCCAATCCACCTAACCTGTACATCGTTGGACACTAAGGGGCAATTTAGCATGGCCAATCCACCCAACCGACACATCTTTAGACAGTAAGGGACAATTTAGGATGGCCAATCCACCTAACCTGTACATCTTTGGACGCTAAGGGGCAATTTAGCATGGCCAATCCACCCAATCTATACATCTTTGGACACTAAGGGGCAATTTAGCATGGCCAATCCACCCAACCTACACATCTTTGGACGCTAAGGGGCAATTTAGCATGGCCAATCCGCCCAATCTATACATCTTTGGACACTAAGGGTCAATTTAGCATGGCCAATCTACCCAATCTATACATCTTTGGACACAAAGGGGCAATTTAGCATGGCCAATCTACCTAACCTGCACATTTCTGGACACTAAGGGGCAATTTAGCCAATCTATATATCTTTGGACATTCAGGGGCAAGTTAGCATGGCCAATCCACTTAACCTGTACATCTTTGGACACTAGGGGGCAATTTAGCATGACCAATCCAACGAACCTGCACATCTTTGGACATAATTTACCATGGCCAACCCACCTAACCTGCACATCTTTGGACGCTAAGCTGCAATTTAGCATGGCCAATCCACCTAACCTGCACATTTTTGGACACTAAGGGGCAATTTAGCATGGCCAATCCACCTAACCTGTAATCTTTGGACAGTAAGGGGCAATTTAGCATGGTCAAACCACCCAACCTACACATCTTTGGACACAATTTAGCATGGCCAATCCACCTAACCTGCACATCTTTGGACATTAAGGGGCAATTTAGCATGGCCAATCCACCTAACCTGCACATCTTTGGACATTAAGGGGCAATTTAGCATGGCCAATCCATCTAACAACAAAACAAACAAAGAACAAAGAACAGTACAGCACAGGAAACAGGCCCTTCGGCCCTCCAAGCCTGTGCCGCTCCTTGGTCCAACTAGACCAATCGTTTGTATCCCTCCATTCCCAGGCTGCTCATGTGACTATCCAGGTAAGTCTTAAACGATGTCAGCGTGCCTGCCTCCACCACCCTACTTGGCAGCACATTCCAGGCCCCCACCACCCTCTGTGTAAAAAACATCCCTCTAATATCTGAGTTATAGTTCGCCCCTCTCACCTTGAGCCCGTGACCCCTCGTGAACGTCACTTCTGATCTGGGAAAAAGCTTCCCACCGTTCACCCTATCTATCCCCATCATAATCTTGTACACCTCTATTAGATCTCCCCTCATTCTCCGTCTTTCCAAGGAGAACAACTCCAGTTTAACCAATCTCTCCTCATAGCTAAGACTACACATCTTTGGACAGTAAGGAGCAATTTAGCAAGGCCAATCCACCTGACCCACACATCATCATGAAGCTTGTATAGGACACAGGGAGAAAGCATAGGTCCTGAGGTAATGGAGAACATTAACAGTTAATGACCTGCGTTATCTAAGGAAGAATGTGAGAGGTATGAGATATATATATATATATATATATATATATATATATACATAGTTCCATTTCTGCATTGAAGCATCAACAAGCCCAGATGAAAATTGGACAGTTTCCATGGCAACAGTAGGCAGCATGAAGGAATTTGGCTTTGAAGTCACTTCAGGCTCATGGCAATTTCTTCTCTTTGGAAGTGAAACAAAACCTCAAGGAAAGATGCCCGTTGCTATGTTATTATTAAACTCATGTGCCAGAGGGTAGTTGGCTGCCATAGTAACACTAAAGTGGACAAACCAATTAGAGATCTGTGGAAGAGTCAATAATAGAGTTCCCTTTCATTGAGGACCCCCGCAAATTTGGGGAAACCGGACAGGTTGAAGGCCGTATTTTGCCAGAGAGGTGGGGGAGTTGCAGCAGGGGGTGATGTTTTTGATTTGATTGGATTTGATTTATTATTGTATACACATGTAGTAGTGTACAGTGAGAAGTATTGTTTCTTCGCTGTACAGACAAAGTATACCAAGAAGGAAATGAGAGGGCTCAGGATATAGTGTTACAGTCATAGCTAGGGTGCAGAGAAAGATCAACATAATGCAAGGTAAGTCCATTCAAAAGTCTGAAATCAGCAGGGAAAAAGCTGTTCTTGAGTCGGTTGGTATGTTCGTCAGGCTTTTATATCTTTTTCCCAACGGAAGAAGATGGAAGAAAGTATGTCCGGGGTGTGTGTGGTCCTTGGTTATAGAAATCATACAATCCTACAGTACAGAAGGAGGCCATTCGGCCCATCGAGTCTGCACCCTCAATAATCCCACCCCAGGCCCTATCCCCACAACTCCCCACATTTACCCCGCTAATCCCTCTAACCTACACATCCCGGGACACTATGGGGCAATTTAACGTGGCCAATGCACCTAACGCGCACTGTGGGAGGAAACAGGAGCATCCGGAGGAAACCCACGCAGACACGGGGAAAATGTGCAGACTCCGCACAGACAGTGACCCAAGTCGGGAATCGAACCCAGATCCCTGGAGCTGTGAGGCAGCAATGCTAACCACTGTGCCACCGTGCTGGCTGCTTTTCTGAGGCAGCGGGAAGTGTAGACAGAGTCAATGGATGGGAGGCTGGTTTGCGTGGTGGATTGGGCTACGTTCACAACCCTCTGTAGTTCCTTGCAGTCTTGGTCAGAGCAGGAGCCATACCAAGCTGTGATACAACCAGAAAGAATGCTTTCTATGGTGCATCTGTAAAAGTTGGAGAGAGTCGTAGTGGACGTGTTGAAATTCTTTAGCCTCCTGAGAAAGTAGAGGTGTTGGTAGACTTTCTTGATAGTGTTGGTGTGGAGGGACCAGGACAGGATGTTGGGGCTTTTGGAAACAAGGCAATATAAGAACATAAAGAACTATTTTGTTATAATTATTATTTATTCATGTCACAAGTAGGCTTATGTTAGCACTGCAATGAAGTTACTGTGAAAACCCTCTAGTCGCCACTCTGCAGCACCTGTCCGGGTACACTGAGGGAGAATTTAGCACGGCCAATGCACCTAACCAGCACATCTTTCGGACTTTGGGAGGAAACCGGAGCACCCGGAGGAAAGACACGGGGAGGCTGGAATTGAACCCAGATCCCTTGTGCCGTGAGGCAGCAGTGCTAACCATTGTGCCATCGTATCGCTCCCAGCAGCAGTCAGCAATTCAGCCCCTCGAGCTTGTTTCTCCATTCAATACGACGATGGCTGATCTCATCTCATCTTCAACTCCACTTTGCTGCCCGTTCTCCGTAACCCTTCAAAACCCTGGCGAGTTAAAAGATCTGTCTCTCTCCTCCTTAAATTTACCCTGTGTGCCTATGGGAGAGAGCAAGCCATGCACCACGTCATAGGAGGGCGTCCAATCAGACTCAGCAGAGGCCTATTCACACTCAACACCGCAGCACCAGATGAAACTGCTTGGTTTAGGGGACATTGCATTCGCTAAATAAATAAATAAATTTACTCAAAGTCCCAGCATTCACCGCACTCTGGGGTAATGAATTTTACGAACTTGTGACCCTCTGAGGAAATAATTTCTCCTCATCTCTGTTTTAAATCTGCCACCTCTTATCCTAAAACTATGACCTCTCATTCTAGATTGCCCCAGAAGAGGAAACATCCCCTCTGCTTTTATTTTGTCAATCCCTTTTATCATCTTGTACACCTCAATTGGCTGGCACGATGGCACAGTGGTTAACACTGCTGCCTCCAAAGCGCCAGGGACTCGGGTTTGATCCTTGTCTTGGGTCGCTGTCTGTGCGGAGTCTGCACAGTCTCCCCGTGTCTGCATGGGCTTCCTCCGGGTGCTCCGGTTTCCTCCCACAGTCTGAAAGAGGTGCTGGTTAGGTGCATTGACCAAGCTAAATTGCCCCTTCGTGTCCCAAGATGTGCTGGTTAGGTGGATTGGCCATGCTAAATTGCCCCTTACTGTCCAAAGATATGCAGATTTGCCATGTCAAATTGCCCCTTTGTGTCCCAAGATGTGCAGGTTAGGTGGATTGGGCATGCTAAATTGCCCCTTACTGTCCAAAGATATGCAGATTAGGTGGATTGGCCATGCGAAATTTCCCCTTAGTGTCCAAAGATGTGCAGGTTAGGTGGATTGGCCATGCTAAAGTGCCCCTTACTGTCCAAAGATATGCAGGTTAGGTGGATTGGCCATGCTAAATTGCCCCTTAGTGTCCAAAGATATGCAGGTTAGGTGGATTGGCCATGTCAAATTGCCCCAGGTGGCAGAATGTGGCAACGAGGGGATTTTCACAGTAACTTCACTGCTGTGTTAATGTAAGCCTACTTGTGACACTAATACATAAATAATAAACAAAAAAATAAACTCAATTAGATCTCTCCTCATTCTTGTAAACTCGAGAGAATTAGGTCTAATCTCTCATCACAAGACAAACCCCTCCATCTCCGGAATCAATCTGGTGAATCTCCTCTGAACTGCCTCCAATGCCACAACATCCCTTCTCAAGTAAGGGGACCAAAACTGCACAAAGCTCCAGGTGCAGTCTCACTAATGTCTTGCACAGTTGCAGCAACTGCAATTGTACAAGACGTTCCCTCCTTTTATACTCTCTATCCTGAAATCAATCTGAACACAATCTCTTCCGCTGCTTATTTGGCAACCTATAGCTCCCTTTCCAAATTCACTGGGAGGAAACTGTGGGAAATGTGAGGGCGGAGACACCCTCTATGCAGCAGTTAAATGAAGACAGTTGTATTGATTTATGTGTTTGGGCCTCGAGTAGGACTCCACATCAATAGATACCACAATGGGATTTGAAAGCTGCCACTACCAAAGGCAAATCCAGTTCCATTCAGATTCCATCAGAATCATAGAATCCCTACAGTGCAGAAGAGTCCACTCAGCCCATTGAGTCTGCACCGACCCTCCGAAAGAGCATCCTACCGAGGTCCAATCCTCCGCCCTAACCCCGTAGTCCCACGCGTTGATCACAGCTAATCCACCTTTGGATGCTGAGGGTGGGATTTTATGGCCTCGCTTGAGCAAGACCGGAAATTCTTGCCCACAGTAAACGCACATTTCCATTGTCCGCCCCTCGCCCGCACCCTCGCCAAAACCGGAGCACCCGGAGGAAACCCCCACAGACACGGGGAGAATGTGCAAACTCCATACAGCCAGTCACCCGAGGCTAGAATAGAACCTGGCTCCTTTGCGCTGTGAGGCAGTAGTGCTAAGCACTGTGCCACCGTGCCGCCCTTGTACATGCCCGTTGAGATCGACGTGACAGAAGACTGCAGTTATATGATGTGGCTTTCAGAAATAGCTACAAGGAATGCTGTACGCCTGAGCTACAAACGCCTCCTGAATACCGAATGATTGGAAAGGCACTTACTCAGCTGGAGGTGGTGCTGTGTTTTATTACCCTGCTAAATCAGCTCCTTCAGGATATCCCTATTACAATAAAACAAATTTACTTGAAGTGACAAATTTCTTTAATACGCCTGGTAGTTTTCAGTCTGCTGTGTTGGTGTCTCATAGATGACGACACCAAATGACAGCCTATTGATCTGGGGTCAATGTCCAGTGAAGCAGAGCTGACGGTCTCGATCATTTGGTTGTGAAGTGAGCAAAAGGAGATGATTTGTGCACTAAAGGGAAGGCAAAGAGATTGCTTTTGCAACTGTGTCACCTCCCCGTTTGACTCAAGGTGACATGTTTGCCAGTGAAAGGTTGCAATCTGACTGATGACCGAGACAGACGGGCCGGCAACCCTTCACGCTCATGTACTGTGCGCAGTTCTGGCTTTTAGACATCGATGCATTGGAAAAGGTGCAAAGACAAAAGAACTGACAGGATTAGTACATCCTGTCAGTTCATATTTCTATGAACTGACAGGATGTGCTAATTAGGCGGCACGGTGGCACAGTGGTTAGCACTGCTGCCTCACAACGCCAGGGACCCCGGTTCGATTCCCGACTTGGGTCAACGTCAGTGTGGACCATAGAACCATAGAAAATTACAGCTCAGAAACAGGCCTTTTGGCCCTTCTTGTCTGTGCCGAACCATTTTATGCCTAGTCCCATTGACCTGCACTTGGACCATATCCCTCCACACCCCTCTCATCCATGAACCCGTCCAAGTTTTTCTTAAATGTTAAAAGTGACCCCGCATTTACCACTTTATCCGGCAGCTCATTCCACACTCCCACCACTCTCTGTGTGAAGAAGCCCCCCCTAATATTCCCTTTAAACTTTTCTCCTTTCACCCCTAACCCATGCCCTCTGGTTTTTTTCTCCCCTAGCCTCAGCGGAAAAAGCCTGTTTGCATGTTCCCCCCGTGTCTGTGTGGGTTTCCTCCGGCTTTGTGTTCAAAGATGTGTAGGTTAGGTGGATTGGCCATGCTAAATTGCCCCTGAGTTTCCAAAGATGGTAAGAGTTTTAACAACACCAGGTTAAAGTCCAACAGGTTTATTTGGTAGCAAATATGGCATTTGCTACCAAATAAACCTGTTGGACTTTAACCTGGTGTTGTTAAAACTCTTACTGTGTTTACCCCAGTCCAATGCCAGCATCTCCACATCATGATTTCCAAAGATGTACAGGTTAGATGGATTGGCCATGCTAAATTGCCCCTTAGCTTCCAAAGATGTACAGGTTAGGTGGATTGGCCATGCTAAATTGCCCCTTAGTGTCCAAAGATGTATGGGTTAGGTGGATTGGCCATGCTAAATTGCCCTTTAGTGTCCAAAGATGTGTGGGTTAGGTGGATTGGCCATGCTAAATTGCCCCTTAGTGTCCAAAGATGTACGGGTTAGGTGGATTGGCCATGCTAAATTGCCCCTTAGTGTCCAAAGATGTATGGGTTAGGTGGATTGGCCATGCTAAATTGCCCTTTAGTGTCCAAAGATGTGTGGGTTAGGTGGATTGGCCATGCTAAATTGCCCCTTAGTGTCCAAAGATGTACGGGTTAGGTGGATTGGCCATGCTAAATTGCCCCTTAGTGTCCAAAGATGTACGGGTTAGGTGGATTGACCATGCTAAATTGCCCCTTAGTGTCCAAAGATATGCAGGTTAGATTGATTGGCCATGCTAAATTGCCCCTTAGTGTGAGGGGGACTAGTTAGGGTAAATACATGGGGTTACAGGAATATGGCCTGGGTGGGATTGTGATCGGTGCAGACTCAATGGGCCGAATGGCCTCAATCTGCACTGTCGGGATTCTAGGATCCGCTCATTTTTCTGGGACAGAGGAGGGTTAGGAGTGATATAAGATAGTCAAAGAAAGGGCCTATAGAGTATACTTCAGAGAAATTACCGCGATTCTCCCATCGCGACCCGCAACTTTTCTGGCGGGTCGGGGTGGGAGATGTGCGTCACCGGCCTTGTTCCGGGATTTGCACATACGCCGGGAACGCATGCGTATCTCCCAGTGCCGGCGAACGGTCGCCGGTCAGACCACGCTGGAAACCGGCGGGAAGGCAGGTAAGCAATTTAAATCTGTTCTAAATGTATTTTAAATATGTATATTAGTTCATTATCAGGAACTTACCGGTCCCGATTGAATCTCCCACCCCGCCAGGAGTACTTCATTCTGGCCGGGTTCAGACTAGCTCCCCACATTCGGGGAACAAGCAGGAGACCCTACCAGAGTGAAGGAGGGGCAATCAGGACCCCCCAGGGGGTTGGGCGGTGGCCCTGGGCATGGGAACCTTGGCAGTGCCCAAGGGTCAAAGTGCCCATGTCCAGGGGGCACCTTGGCACTGCCCACCGGATATCAGGCAGTGCAAAGGGGGTGGAGCCTATTGTGGGCGGGGTGATTGGTGGGGGTGGGGGGTCCCGCTGCCTCCGGGGGGGGGGGGGGGAAGGTGGTGGGGGGTGTGTCTGACCCTGGAGGGGTGGGCAGCAGGGGAGAGGTGTTATCCGGGATGAGGGGGAGGTGGTGGGGGGGATCGCCACTGCTGGGGGGGAGGGGCGGGCTGTGCATCGGGATTCTCCGGGACAGGTTGGGGTCAGGGCTGGTCTGGGAATTGTCATGGGGGCCGCGATTGGGCAGTGGGGGGCGGGAGTGGGGGGGGGGGGGGTGGTTTGATGGTTGGATGCTAACCACTGTGCCACCGTGCCACCCTATTCATATTAAATAGTTTTTCTTCTAGCTATAAGATTCATTTGGCTGGTCTAGTTCAGCTTCCGGTCAAATGGAAACCCCCAGATACCTTAAGACCATTTACTTACTTCTGAATCTTGATATCTTGATAAAAATCCATCACTTTCAGCCTTGAAGCTTCAAATTGGCCTTGTATATAATATACTTAATCTTTTCCAAACATTGTCCTCACTCCACATTTAATAAAGCCACCTTCCTGAAGAAAATCCTCAACATGAATGATCATCCTTGTCCTGCCATCCCTCCATTCCCTTGCTCCTTGTAACTTCCTTCAGCCCCACAAGCCTCCGAGATCTCAGCGCTTCTCTCATTCTAGCTGCTTTCCCTTTTTTGAGTTGAACTCCTCCACTGTTGATAACCGTGCCAATAGCTTCCCAGGCCCAAAGTCCCAAATGGTCTTCCTAAATCCCTCTACCTCTACCTCATTTTCCTCCTTAAGGGTGCTTCTTAAAACCTATCTCATGGTTTTGGTCTTCTGTCTCAATATCTCCTCATGCAGCAAATCTTGTCTAAAACACTTCTCTTGAAGCGTGTTTGGAAGTGGTACCCAAAAAGAGGCAACTCACAAATACCGTGACTTCTACCACCCCCTTGTGGGAGAGTCTAGGACCAAAGGACATAATAAGACCATAACGTATAGAAGCAGAATTAGGCCATTCAGCCCATTGAGTCTGCTTCACCATTCAATCATGGCTGATATGATTCACATCCCCATTCTCCTGCCTTTTCCCCGTAACCCTTGATCCCCTTATTGATCAAGAACCTATCTATCTCTGTCTTAAAGACACTCAATGACCTGGCCTCCACAGCCCTCTGTGGCAATGACTTCTACAGATTCACCACCCTCTGGCTGAAGAAATTCCTCCTCATCTCAGTTTTAAAGGAGCGTCCCTTCACTCTGAGGTTGTGCCCTCGAGTTCTAGTCTCTCCCACTAGTGGAAACATCTTCTCCACGTCCACTCCATCCAGGCCTCTCAGTATCCTGTAAGTTTCAATCAGATCCCCCCTCATCCTTCTAACCTCCATCGAGTATCGTCCCAGACTCCTCAGCTGCTCCTCATATGACAAACACTTCTTTCCTGGGATCATTCTTGTGAACCTCCTCTGGACCCTTTCCAAGGCCAGCACATCCTTCCTTAGATATGGGGCCCAAAACTGCTCACAATACTCCAAAAGGGGTCTGACCAGAGCCTTATACAGCCTCAGAAGTACATCCCTGCTCTTGTAATCTGGCCCTCTCGACATGAATGCTAACATTGCATTTGACTTCCTAACTGCCGACTGAACCTGCATGTTAACCTTAATAATCTCAGAGTAAGGCGGTCACCCATTTAAAACAGAGATGAGGAGGAATTTCCTCTCTCAAGGGGGAGTGAATCTGTGGAATTCTTTACCGCAGGGGGCTGTAGAGGTTGGGTGGTTAAGTTTAAAGTTTATTTATTAGTGTCACAAGTAGGCTTACATTAACACTGCAATGAAGTTACTGTGAAAATCCCCTAGCCGCCACACTCCGGCACCTGTTCGAGGGAAAATTTAGCATGGCCAATGCACCCAACCAGCACATCTTTGGACTGCAGGAAGAAACTGGAACACCCGGAGGAAACCCACGCAGACACGGGGAGAACGTGCAGACTCCGCACAGACAGTGACCCAAAGCCGGGAATCGAACCCGGGTCCCTGGCGCTGTGAGGCAGCGGTGCTAACCATTGTGCCACCATGCCACCCTGCAGGGACATCTGGGACTGCAGCGGTTCAAGGAGGCAGCTCGTCACCACCTTTTCAAGGGCAGTTGGGGATGGGCAATAAATGCTGGGCCTAGCCAGCGACGCTCATGAATGAATAAAAAAAGTGGAAGTGCTTGTTATTTACGGATACATCTGAGTTAAAAGAGTCAGATCCAGTATACAATATTTCTTCCTTAAGAGTACTCCTATCTCAATAAAGCCTGTCTATATTCCCAACAAAATCATAATGCATCAGTGTTATATTGTTCGTACCAAGTCATTTTTTTCCCAGAGAATTGGCAATAAAAATTCAAATAAATCCAAGCCAAGTAATTATATGGCTGTACATAATAGACTATATGAGAATTCTGCAGGTCCATTCTTCCAGCAATCGTTGGCTTGTATTCTCATCTTCTGCTCCGAAATCCTACCAAATCAAAGCTTGATTCAGCGTGTGGCTTGTATTTGAAAAATTAATGCTACACGAGAGGATTCAGTCTTTGTAACATCATATTAACAACTCTGAAATTAGCAACTTGTCCACTTCAGGCAATCTAGCCCCACGGATACAATCAGCAACATTCTCCCTTGCCGATAAGAATTTGAAGGTCAAAGCAACATTCCATAAGCTGTAAGTATTCTAATCACGTCCATCAGATCATTATCATTAACCAGCATTGAGTGGTAAAAGTATGCTTTCTTCTGATGGTTTCCACTTCCCATCATTTTTTAAAATTAGTGTCACAAGTAGGCTTACATTAACACCGCAGTGAAGTTACTGTGAAAATCCCCCAGTCACCACACTCCGGCGCCTGTTCGGGTACACTGAGGGAAGTTACTGTGAAAATCCATTAGTTGCCACACTCCAGCGCCTGTTCGGGTACACTGATTTAGCACGGCCAATGCACCTAACCTGCAAGTCTTTCAGACTGTGGGTGGAAACTGGAGCACCCGGAGGAAACCCACACAGACACAGGGAGAATGTGCAGACTCCGCACAGACAGTGACCCAACCCGGGAATCAAACCCGGGTCCCTGGCGCTGTGAGGCAGCAGCGCTAACCACTGTGCCACCATACCACCTTCGCAGGTTAGATCCAACAAAAATCATGATTTGTCGTATTCTTCTGAATTATGTCTGACACTTATCACAATGCACTTCTCCACAATAGAATGGCGAATTAGGTGGATTGGCCATGCTAAATTCTCCCTCAGTGTACCCGAACAGGGCCAGAGTGTGGCGACGAGGGGAATTTTCACAGGAACTTCATTGCAGTGTTAATGTAAACCTACTTGTGACACTAATAAATAAACTTAAATCTTAAAGCTTGCGATCGACACCCCCATCATCTCCACGAAATTCAATCCTTAACATGCTGGAAACATGAATCTGGCACCTCTTTTGATTTGTGATAAAATTATTCACATCCTCAGAAAAATGCTGGAAAATCTCAGCAGGTCTGACCGCATCTGTGGAGACAGAGCAGAGCCAATGTTTCGAGTCTGGATGACCCTTTGTCAGAGCTGAGAGGAAAGAAAGTCTTTCCTCTTGACTTTCTCTTTCCTCTCAGCTCTGCTGAAGGGTCATCTAAACTCGAAACATTGGCTCGATTCTCTCTCCACAGATGCTGTCAGACCTGCTGAGATTTTCCAGCATTTTTCTGTTTTTGCTTCAGGTTCCAGCATCCGCAGTATTTTGCATTCATCTTAAAACCACAGACCATAAGATATTGGAGCAGAATTAGGCCACTCGGCCCATCGCGACTGCTCCGCCATTCCATCATGGCTGATATTTTTCTCATCCCCATTCTCCTGCCTTTTCTCCACAACCTCTGACCCCCTTATTAATCAAGAACCTATCTATCTCTGTCTTAAAGACACTCAATGACCTGGCCTCCACAGCCTTCTGCGGCAAAGAGTTCCACAGATTCACCACTCTCTGGCTGAAGAAATTCCTCCTAATCCCTGTTTTAAAGGATCGTCCCTTTAGCCTGAGGTTCTGCCCTCTGGTTCTAGCTTTTCCTACTAGTGGAAACATCCTCTCCACTCTATCCAGGCCTCGCAGTATCCTGTAAGTTTCAATAAGATCCCCCATCATCCTTCTAAACTCCAACCAGTACAGACCCAGAGTCCTCAACCGTTCCTCATACGACAAGCTCTTCATCCCAGGGATCATTCTTGTGAACCTCCTCTGGACCCTTTCCAAGGCCAGCACATCCTTCCTTAGATATGGGGCCCAAAACCGCTCACAATACTCCAATCGGGGTCTGACCAGGGCCTTATACAGCCTCAGAAGTACATCCCTGCTCTTGTATTCTAGCCCTCTCGACATGAATGCTAACATTGCATTTCCCTTCCTAACTGCCGACTGAACCTGCACGTTAACCATAAGAGAACCTTGAACAATGACTCCCAAGTCCCTTCGTGTTTCTGATTTCCTAAGCATTTCCCCATTTAGAAAATAGTCTATGCCTCCATTCCTCCTTCCAAAGTGCATAACCTCACACTTTTCCACATTGTATTCCATCTGCCACTTCTTTGTCCACTCTCCTAACTTGTCCAAGTCCTTCTGCAGCCCTTCTGCTTCCTCAATACTACCTGTCCCTCTACATATCTTTGTATCATCTGCAAACTTGGCAACAACATCTTAAACACATCCTCACCTTGTCCGTGTTGTCCTGCAGGAGTAGCTCTACTGAGTTTTGGTCAGGCTTCTATCTGGTAGATTGTAACAATATTTGGCAGGCAAAAATACAGCTCAGCCATAGTTATAAAGAATGTCTCAGATTTGTCTACATAAGCCACTCATGCACATTTATTTGTGTACCAAAGTGCATGCCAACAAATTGGCACAAATTAGTAGGTAGATGACTTAATTGCTTTGCCCAGTAAGTTTGAAAGTTTACATTTTATTTCTCTTCTTCTCAAGTTGTTGTAACCTCCAATCCTTCAACATTGTTTTTCCACGGAATTTTCATATGATTTGAATGGGGCAATGTAACAAAACAAGGTGGAAATTCAGGGCTGGGTGTAATTGGAATTTGATCTGATTTGGTTTGATTTATTATTGTCACATGTATTAGCATACAGTGGAAAGTATTGTTTCTTGCGCCCTATACAGACAAAGCATACCGTTCATAGAGAAGGAAAGGAGAGAGTGCAGAATGTAATGTTACAGTCATAGCTAGGGTGTAGAGAAAGATCAACTCAGTGCAAGTGTCAGACCATCTTAACAAGTGACTTCAGATTCAGAGAAGCCGACTCTACATGTCTGCTGCCTCACGTATTTTGTATTTCCCATGCAATGCCTAGAATCGTAGACTCCTGACAGTGCAGAAGGAGGCCATTCGGCCCATCGAGTCTGGACCAACAGCAATCTCATCCTGGCCCTATCCCCGTGACCCCACATATTTACCCTAACTAGTACCCTGACACTGAGGGGCAATTTAGCATGGCCAATCCACCTAACCCGCATATCTTTGGACACTAAGGGGCCATTTAGCATGGCCAATCCACCTAACCTAGACATCTTTGGACTGTGGGAGGAAACCAGAACACCCAGAAGAAAGGCACAGGGAGAACATGGCATGGCCAATCCACCTAACCTGCGCACCTTTGGACACTAAGGAGCAATTTAACATGGCCAATACACCTAACCTAGACATCTTTGGGCTGTGGGAGGAAACTGGAGCACCTGAAGGAAACCCATGCAGACACGGGGAGAACGTGCAAATTCCGCACAGACAGTGACCCAAGCCAGGAATTGAACCCAGGTCTCTGGCGCTGTGAGGCAGCGGTGCTAACCACTGTGCCACCACGCCGCCCCATTATATCATAGTATATAAGTTGAAAAGAAGACTATACAGTGTGTAATCTGCACGTTCTCAGTGTGGGTTTCCTCCGGATGCTCCGGTTTCCTTCCACAGTCCGGACTGTCTGAATCCCTGATTTGGCTACAACTTTGAGGATTATTGAGTGCAGTGGGAGTGAGATTAGGAAAGCGTTTAAAATCTGAATTCCCCAATCAGTACTCATAAATCCTACATGTGGAATGAGGATCTGTTTTAGTGCCTGCTGCCACATCACACTCTTGAGGCTATTCTGATTTATTCATCCAACTGCACAGCTCAATAAAGGTGCATGATGACAATGCTCTGATGAGTACCCGGGGACTGTCTCATTCCACAGTGGTTAAAAGTAAACGACACAATTGATATGAAAGACCATCATTGTCAGTCTACGAGTGACAGGCACTTAGGCCGAAAAAACGGATCATATTGTGGGGCGGCAGGGTGGGCACTGCTGCCTCACAGAGACAGGGACCCGGGTTCGATTCCAGCCTCGGGGCGACTGTCAGTGTGGGAGTTTATGGCCTTGCTCGAGCGAGACTGGAAACTCCCGCCCGAGGTCAATGGACATTTCCGTTGTCCGCTCCTTGCTCGCTCTGATTCCATGGTGGGTGAGGCGGTAGAATTCAGGTGTCGCTGTGGAGTTTGCACCTTCTCCCCGTAACTGCATGGGTTTCCTCCGGGCACTCCGCTTTCCTTCTTCAGTCCAAAGATGTGTGGGTTAGGTGGATTGGCCATGCTAAATTGCCCTTTAAAGACCCAAGATGTGCAGGTTATGGGGATCAGCAGGGTAAATATGTGGGGTTACAGAGGTATGGCCTGGGCGGGATGCTCTGTCGGAGAGTTGGTGCAGACTCAATGGGCCAAATGGCCTTCTTTTGCACTGTAGGGATTCTATGAATCTATGATATTTCTTTGTCATTGTTTTATGTGTTTGGTAATCTAGTGAATTAACAATGCAGGAAATGATTTCCCAAAGGTACACATTATCAACCAAACCAGGTCGCTTGTCAAAAAGGGGAATGAGGTGAACCAACAGATGTCCTGTTTATTTTTATCAATATTAATTATCAGATTCTACATAGAATAAAGAACATAGAACATTACAGCGCAGTACAGGCCCTTCGGCCCTCGATGTTGCGCCGACCAGTGGAACCAATCTAAAGCCCCTCTAATCTACACTATTCCAATATCATCCATATGTTTATCCAATAACCATTTGAATGCTCTTAATGTTGACAAGTCCACTACTGCTGCAGGCAGGGCATTCCACGCCCTTACTACTCTCTGAGTAAAGAACCTACCTCTAACATCTGTCCTATATCTCTCACCCCTCAATTTAAAGCTATGTCCCCTCGTGCTAGCCATCACCATCCGAGGAAAAAGGCTCTCACTATCCACCCTATCTAATCCTCTGATCATGTTGTATGTCTCTATTAAGTCACCTCTTAACCTTCTTCTCTCTAACAAAAACAACCTCAAGCCCCTCAGCCTTTCCTCATACGATTTTCCCACCATACCAGGCAACATCCTGGTAAATCTCCTCTGCACCCTTTCCAACACTTCCACATCTTTCCTATAATACGGCGACCAAAACTGTACGCAATACTCCAAATGCGGCCGCACCAGAGTTTTGTACAGTTGCAGCATGACCTCCAAAACTCAATCCCTCTACCAATAAAAGCTAACACACCATACGCCTTCTTAACAACCCTATCAACCTGGGTGCCAACTTTCAGGGATCTATGCACATGGACACCCAGATCCCTCTGTTCATCCACACTACCAAGTATCTTACCATTAGCCCAGTACTCTGTATTCCTGTTACTCCTTCCAAAGTGAATCACCTCACACTTTTCCGCACTAAACTCCATTTTCCACCTCTCAGATTCTGGTCAAATATATTGCGAACGCTGCCTATAATGCTGAGGAACACATGTACTACCAATTCAGCTGCAATATTATCCACAATAGTATAATTAGACTATTAATCCAGAAACTCAGCTATTGTTCTGGGGACCCGGGTTCGAATCCCGCCACGGCAGATGGTGGAATTTGAATTCAACAAAAAATATCTGGAATTAAGAATCTACTGATGACCATGAAACCATTGTCGATTGTCGGAAAGACCCATCTGGTTCACCAATGTCCTTTAGGGAAGGAAATCTGCCGTCCTTACCTGGTCTGGCCTACATGTGACTCCAGAGCCACAGCAATGTGGTTGAATCTCAACTGCCTTAGATAACTAAGTTTAAAGTTTATTTATCAGTGTCATAAGTAGGCTTACATTAACACTGCAATGAAGTTACTTTGACAATCCCCTTGTTGCCACACTCCAGCACCTGTTCAAGTACACTGAGGGAGAATTTAGCATGGACAATGCACCTAACCAACACATCTTTCGGACTGTGGGAGGGAACTGGGGAACCCGGAGGAAACCCACGCAGACACGGGGAGAATGTGTAGACTCCGCTCAGACAGTGACACAAACCGGGAATTGAACCCGGGTTCCTGGTGCTGTGAGGCAGCAGTGCTGACCATTGAGCCACCATGCCACCCACTTAATTGGGCCAAAGCCAGGAAGGTGGTTGGGTCCCCACCTGACACCCTTCTGCATGATTTAATGCCACCTGCTGCCTGCCAACTCACCTTGGGGGGGAAAGGGTGGAGGGAGGAGGGAGGGCTATATTGAATTCCACCACAGCTGTGGATAGTCTTAACTCACAGACAAATAGAGACATTCATCAAGAACCTGCCTCATTCAGTTGATGTTCATCTCTGTCCATTCTGTCCCAGCTGTTCATATGTCCAAACAATGTAATAATTACATTACTGATATCGTCCAGCTCACTGGAGTATCATGGGCTGCTTTGTGCAATAATGGAAGCTTAACTGAGGCAGAATTAATTTGTCGAATTTCAAACAACAATGAGAAACCATGAAAGGAAAAAAAAATCTATGAATGCTAATGGTGTCTTGCTGAAAAAAAAGACATCCTGTCAAAGTTTTTCATTTGCACTCATCAGGACAAATGCAAGAATGCCAAATTTCATAGGGAGCAATAGTTTATACTGTGTGAATAAAGGGTGCTGGTGGCTTTGGTACATTGACTCTGGTTCGAGGCGTTGCCATGGAGATTGCACCAGGGAAATATTGTCCCTCACACATTTGCTCAATTCAAAAGATGCACAATTCTTGGACATGTCCTTTTTGCCTGGAGAGGAGGGTTCTCTGTGCAGTATAAATTGTTTTTCCCTTTGAAATTTGGCATTCCTGTAGCTGTTCTGACAGAAAGCTTTGCCGGCTTGTCGCTCTTGTCAAAAGTACTCAAGAAAATCATTCCTCAGACATTTGAAACTTCCTATTATGTACATTAAGAGAAAGTGCGGCAGAATTGAAGTACATTGTATAAGAATACCAGTCTAAAAAAAGCCCTTGACGCACATCACCTCAAAATAATAACATTGGAGTGAGTGACATAATAGAACAGTACAGCACAGAACAGGCCCTTCGGCCCACAATGTTGTGCCGATCTTTATCTGAAACCAAGATCAAGCTATCCCACTCCCTATCATCCTGGTGTGCTCCATGTGCCTATCCAATAACCGCTTAAATGTTCCTAAAGTGTCTGACTCCACTATCACTGCAGGCAGTCCATTCCACACCCCAACCACTCTCTGAGTAAAGAACCTACCTCTGATATCCTTCCTGTATCTCCCACCACGAACCCTATAGTTATGCCCCCTTGTAATAGCTCCATCCACCCGAGGAAATAGTCTTTGAACGTTCACTCTATCTATCCCCTTCATCATTTTATAAACCTCTATTAAGTCTCCCCTCAGCCTCCTCCGCTCCAGAGAGAACAGCCCTAGCTCCCTCAACCTTTCCTCATAAGACCTACCCTCCAAACCAGGCAGCATCCTGGTAAATCTCCTTTGCACTCTTTCCAGCGCTTCCACATCCTTCTTATAGTGAGGTGCCCAGAACTGCACACAATATTCCAAATGTGGTCTCACCAAGGTCCTGTACAGTTGCAGCATAACCCCACGGCTCTTAAACTCCAACCCCCTGTTAATAAAAGCTAACACACTATAGGCCTTCTTCACAGCTCTATCCAGTCGAGTGGCAACCTTCAGAGATCTGTGGATATGGACCCCAAGATCTCTCTGTTCCTCCACAGTCTTCTGAATCCTACCTTTGACCCTGTAATCCACATTTAAATTAGTCCTACCAAAATGAATCACCTCACATTTATCAGGGTTAAACTCCATTTGCCATTTTTCAGCCCAGCTTTGCATCCTATCTATGTCTCTTTGCAGCCTACAACAGCCCTCCACCTCATCCACTACTCCACCAATCTTGGTGTCATCAGCAAATTTACTGATCCACCCTTCAGCCCTCTCCTCTAAGTCAGTAATAAAAATCACAAAGAGCAGAGGACCAAGCACTGATCCCTGTGGCACTCCACTAGCAACTTGCCTCCAATCCGAAAATTTTCCATCCACCACCACCCTCTGTCTTCGATCAGATAGCCAGTTACCTATCCAATCGGCCAACTTTCCCTCTATCCCACACCTCCTCACTTTCATCATAAGCCAACCATGGGGGACCTTATCAAACGCCTTACTAAAATCCATGTATATGACATCAACTGCCCTATCTTCATCAACACACTTAGTTACCTCCTCAAAAAATTCAATCAAATTTGTGAGGCACGATTTGCCCTTCACGAATCCGTGCTGACTATCCCGGATTAATCCGCATTTATTAACATCACAAGTAAGCTTACATTAACACTGCAATGAAGTTATTGTGAAAAGCTCCGAGTCGCCACACTCCAATGCCTGTTCAGGTACATGGCAAATTTGAATTCAGTAAAAACCTGGACTTAAAAGTCTAACAATGACCATGAAACTTTTGTCGATTGTCATTACAATTCATCTGGTCTAAGGAATACAGCTGTCCTAACCTGGTCTGGCCTACACGTGACTCCAGATCTATAGCAATGTGGTTGACTCTTAAATGCCCTCTTAAATGGCCAAGAAAGCCACTCAGTTGAAGGGTAATTAGGAATTGGCAATGAATGATGGCCAGCCAGCAATGCACATGTCCCAAGAATGAATAATAAAAAAAATTGCCTGAGAGAAAAGAGGTTATGGATTCAAGTCTCACTCCAGAGACCAGAGCATAAAATCTCGGCTGACGCTCCTCATGTTGCACTGAAGGAGCTCCACGCTGGCAGAGATAGAATTATAGAATCCCTGCAGTGCAGAAGCAGGCCATTCAGCCCATTGAGCCTGCACCGACAACAATCCCACCCCATGTATTTACCCTGCTAATCCCCCTGACACTGAGGGGCAATTTAGCATGGCCTAGCCCGCATATCTTTGGAGTGTGGGAGGAAACCGGAGCACCCGGAGGAAATCCACATAGACACGGGGAGAATGTGCAGACTCCACACAGACAGTCTCCCAAGGCTGGAATCGAACCTCGGTCCCTGGCGCTGTGAGGCAGCAGAGCTAATCGCTGTGTCACCCTGTGTCACCCAGATGCAGATGAAAATTAAACAGAGTCCTTATCTGCCCTTTTAAGGAAGATGTAAAAGATTTCAAGTTAAAGTTTATTTATTAGTGTCACAAGTAAGGCTTACATTAACACTGCATAACGTTACTGTGAAAATCCCCCAGTCGCCACACTCTGGCACCTGTTCGGGTACACTGAGGGAGAATTTAGCATGGTCAATGCATCTAACCAGCACGTCTTTCGGACTGTGGATGGAAACCGGAGCACCCGGAGGAAACCCACACAGACATGGGGAGAACGTGCAAACTGTGCACAGACGGTGACTCAAGCCAGGAATTGAACCCGGGTCCCTGGCGCTGTGAGGCAGCAGTGCTAACCACTGTGCCACTGATGTCATGCCAATAGTTGAAGAAAATAATGTGGGAAAGTGTTCTGGCCAGTGCAGTGGTCAATACTTATCCCTCAGTTAAATAGATTATCTGGCCACTTTCTTGTCATTTGCAGGACTGTTGGACATCCTGAACTGTTGTATTTTGGACATCTTGGATAATCCAAAGATCCTTAGACAGCACCTTGCAAACCCACGACCACTTCCACCCAGAAGGACAAGGGCAGCAGACATGGGAACACCACCACCTGCAAGCTCCCCTCCAGCCACTCACCATCCTGACTTGGAAATATATCAACCATTCCTTCACTGGGTCAAAATCCTGGAATTCCCTCCCTAACGGCATTGTGGGTCAACCCACAGCACATGGACTGCAGCGATTCAAGAAGGCAGCTCACCACCACCTTCTCTGATTTGATTTGATTTATTATCGTCACATGTATTAGTATACAGTGAAAAGTATTGTTTCTTGCGTGCTACACAGAAAGAGCATACCGTTCATAGAGAAGGAAACAAGAGAATGCAGAGTGTTACAGTCATAGCTAGGGTGTAGAGAAAGATCAACTTAATGCGAGGTAGGTCCATTCAAAAGTCGGACGGCAGCAGGGAAGAAGCTGTTCTTGAGTCGGTTGGTACGCGACCTCAGACTTTTGTATCTTTTTCCCGGCGGAAGTAGGTGGAAGAGAGAATGTCCGGGGTGCGTGGGGTCCTTAATTATGCTGGCTGCTTTGTCGAGGCAGCGGGAAGTGTAGACAGACTTAACGGATGGGATCTCTCATGGGGCAACTAGGGAGGGGCAATGTATGCTGGCCAGCCAGTGACACCCGTGTCCCACAAGTGAATAAAAAAACTCGAGGGTTGTTGATGGAACTTTTTTATATCTTGGAGTAACAGACCTCTCAAGATGAAATGCTTTGAGAAGAAAGAAGAGCTTTGGTGAGTTGAGTGTTACACGTGGGAAGTGCTTGTGTGAGAAAATAACCAACGGTAATGTGATCAGTGATGTGTGATTACGGCGTAACTTTGATGACCAGTGTGATCCAGCCTAGAAAGATAATGTTTAATAAGCCCTATCCCACAGAGGATCCAAGAGCAGTTAAGTCAGGAAGATTTGTTTGAGAGAGGTACCTTTTGAAGTAAGCAAAAGTAGACTGCCTTCAAAGGATTCAGGATCAGATACTTTGTGAGGTTTTATCTGTGACATGTACCTTTCATGTTGGCAAAACACAGCCTTAAGTAAAAGGAGCATGCACTCCACCAGGCATATGTAGGACTTGACAGAACCAGAAACCAAAACCCATTCTTCACAGATTGATCGTATATTCTTTATTAGAAGAATAAAGTCAGTCCTGTACACTCCACCATCATGTGCGATGTCGACTCGAAGGAGATCAAAAGAATAACATTGGCTGTGCCTATTTCACAATCGAGTATCAAGTTTTTACCTCAAAGAGTGTCACTGTTGTTAGATAAAGGTTACCAGTTGGTGGCACGCATTTTTACAACAAACGCGCAAGCAGTGAATATGATCTAATATTGAGAGTGGATATTACTAACTCCTGGGATTCGTGACCTAGATAATTCTGACTGAACTTGGCATTTTTTTCCCTAGACTATAGCTTTGTGACCAACTTACTAAAAAACGCTTAAAACGTCTGCCGTTAATTTGAGCTCCAGTAGAAGGGGTATAGATTCTGTTTTAAGAAGAATCATAGAATTCTGACAGTGCAGAAGGAGGCCCTTCAGCCCATCGAACCTGCACCGACAACAATCCCACCCAGGCCCTATTCCCGTCACCCCATGTTTTTACCCTGATAATCTCTCTGACGCTAAGGAGCAATTTAGCATGACCAATCCACCTAACCCACGCATCTTGGGACACTAAAGAGCAATTTAGCATGGCCAATCCACCTAACCCGCACATCTTGGGACACTAAAGAGCAATTTAGCATGGCCAATCCACCTAACCCGCACATCTTTGGACACTAAGGGGCAATTTAGCATGGCCAATCAACCTAACCCACATATCTTTTGGGCACTAAGGAACAATTTTAGGGTGGCCAGTCCACCTAACCTGCACATCTTTGGACTGTTGGAGGAAACCGGAGCACTCGGAGGAAACCCACACAGACATGGGGAGAATGCGCAAACTCCGCACAGACAGTGACCGGAGGGTGGAATTGAACCCGGGACCCTGGAGCTGTGAGGCAGCAATGCTAACCACTGTGCCACCATGCTGCCATTGTAGAGTTAATCAAAGTGGCTGTATAGTGGCATCCATGGTGCTGGAACTCCGGAGGAGTCGGAGATGCATCATCCACTGACCACTATGGCTGAAGATCATTACAGGGTCATAGAGGTTTACAGCATGGAAACAGGCCCTTCGGCCCATCTTGTTCATGCCGCCCCTTCTTTAAATCCCTAAGCGAGTCCCAATTGCTCGCGTTTGGCCCATATCCCTCTATACCCAGCTTACCATGTAAGTATCTAAACGCTTTTTAAAAGACAAAATTATACCCGCCTCTATGACTACCTCTGGCAGCTTGTTCTAGACACTCACCGCCCTCTGTGTGAAAAAATTGTCCCTCTGGACCCTTTTGTATCTCTCCTCTCATCTTAAACCTATGCCCTGTAGTTTTAGACTCCCCTACCTTTGGGAAAAGATATTGACTATCTAGCTGACCTATGCCCGTCATTATTTTATAGACCTCTATAAGATCACCCCTGAGCCTCCTACGCTCCAGAGAAAAACGTCCCAGTCTATCCAGCCTCTCCTTATAACTCAAACCATCAAGTCCCAGTAGCATCTTTTCTGCACTCTTTCTAGTTTAATAATATCCTTTCTATAATAGGGTGACCAGAACTGTACACATTATTCCAAGTGTGGCCTTACCAATGTCTTGTACAACTTCAATAAGACGTCCCAACTCCTGTATTCAATGAATGCTTCAGCCTTATCTTTTGCACCGATGTGCTGGGCTCCCCTATTAGTGAAGATGGGGATCCTCCTCCTCCAAAGAGTCATTTAATTGTCCACCACCATTCACGGCTGGATGTGGCAGGACGGCAGAGCTCCAATCTGATCCGGTGGTTGTGAAATATTAGCACACAAACACATTCTTACATCTTTCTATGTATTTCTGAAGATTTCAAAACCATTTTTTATAAATGGGTTAATGCCACTGACAAAATAATGGACTGGTATTTTTGACTCATACAACAAGATCTGGACGATATCCAGGCTTGGGCTGACAAGTGGCAAATAACATTCATGCCACACAAATGCCAGGCAATGACCATCACCAAAGGAGGCACTCTAACCATTGCCCCTTGGCATTCAATGGTGTAACCATCACTGAATCCCCCACTGTCAACAACCTTGGGGGTTACCATTGACCAGAAACTCAACTGGACTCACCACATAAACACAGTGGCTCCAAGAGCAGGTCAGAGGCTCGGAATACTATGATGAGTAGCCCTTGATTTTGATTTGATTTGATTTGATTTATTATTGTCACATGTATGAACATACAGTGAAAAGTATTGTTTCTTGCGTGCTATGCAGACAAAACATACCGTTCATAGAGAAGGAAATGAGAGAGTGTATTTGTAGTGTGACAGTCATAGCTAGGGTGTAGAGAAAGATCAACTTAATGCAAGATAAGTCCATTCAAACGTCTGACAGCAGCAGGGAAGAAGCTGTTCTTGAGTCGGTTGGTACGTGACCTCAGACTTTTGTATCTTTTTCCCGATGGAAGAAGGTGAAAGAGCGAATGTCCGGGGTGCGTGGGGTCCTTAATTATGTTGGCCGCTTTTCCGAGGCAGCGGGAAGTGTAAACAGAGTCAATGGATGGGAGGCTGACCATCCATTGACTCCCCAAAGCCTGGCTGAATCTACCTCCTGACTCCCCAAAGCCTGTCCACCATCTACAAGGCACAAGTCAGGAGTGTGATGGAATACTCCCCACTTGCCTGGATGGGTGCAGCTCCAACAACACTCAAGAAGCTTGACATCATCCAAGACAAAGCAGACCATTTGATTGGCACCACATCCACAAACATCCACTCCCTCCACCACCGATGCTCAGTAGCAGCAGTGTGTACCATCTACAAGATGCACTGCAGCAATTCACCAAAGATCCTTAGACAGCACTTTCCAAACCCACGACCATCTCCATCTAGAAGGACAAGGGCAGCAGATACGTGGGAACATCACCACCTGCAAGCTCCCCCCAAGACACTCACCACCCTGACGTAGAAATATATCGGCTGTTCCTTCACAGTTATTGGAGTCAAGATCCTGGAATTCCTTCCCTAACGGCATTGTGGGTCAACCCACAGCACGTGGACTGCAGCGATTCAAGAAGGCAGCCACCACCACCTTCTCAAGGGGCAACTAGGGGTGGGCAATAAATGCTGGCCAGCCAGCAACACCCATGTCCCACGAATGAATAAAAAAAAACACAGCATTACCTTACATCGAACTGACAAATCCTTGCAAAAGCTACTGAATTCTGATGAAGTTTAGATAAAATGTTGGAAGCTTTTTTTTAAACTCTCCTTAATTGTGAGCCTTTCAACTGCGTGGAATCCCACCGAGCTGTAAAAACATACTCAGCTTGCGCGTGATTTGTGTAACACTGATGGCTGAACAGCTCGATGTGACTGGTTGCCTCCGTAGCGGAGCCATTGCATTAATACCTGCAGAGAAGTCTTTTATTTTTGCCCCATTCATGCATTCATGCAAACAGGATCTATCCCACCGAGGTGTTAATGCACCAATTTGTTCCCTGAAGTGACTGACACTTTGGAATTGCGAAAGGGAAATGAAAACCGAATGGAAAGGTTGTAGAGCTTTGAGCTCATCTTTGGAGGCGTGTGGACGTATCATTATTCACATGGAGCGCGTGTGGAAAATAAAAGCCCTCATTGAATGGGAGATTTGTCTTTTAGTCCTTCATGGGATGTGGGCATTGCTGCCAAAGTCAATCCTAATTGTCCATCCTAATTGTTCTTGAGAAGGTGGTAGCGAGCGGGGTGGCACGGTGGTTAGCACTGCTGCCTCACAGCGCCAGGGACCTGGGGTCGATCCCCGGTTTGGGCCACCATCTGTTCGGAGTCTGCTCGTTCTCCCCGTGTCTTTCCCCTGGGTGCTCTGGTTTCCTCTTTCAGTCCGAAAGACGTGCTGGTTAGGAACACTGGCCGTGCCAAATTCTCCCTCGGTGTACCCGAACAGGCGCTGGAGTGTGGCGGCTCGGGGATTTTCACAGTAACTTCATTGCAGTGTTGATGTAAGCTGACTCGTGACACTAATCAATAAACTTTAAATCGTGCTACCAAATAAACTTTAACCTGGTGTTGTGAGACCACTTCAAATCTAGAGTCAGAGGACAGGGTTTTCCAGCCACGCTCGCCCCAAGACTGGAAAATCCTGCCTGAGGTCAATCGTCCATTGCATGAATGTTTCTGAAAGAAAATGGATCTCTTCATGCTAAAACACCTGCTTGTGCTCATCACCATGTCCCAACTGCAGAGAAGAGGTGTTCCTTGGCTCTCCATTTTCTAATGGGATTATCCCAGATTCTCCAGCACTGCAGTCTGATTGAGGTATATAAAATGCTGGAGGGGACTGGGAAGGTGGACGTTGAACAGATGTTCTCCCCTCATGGGGTAGTCTAGAACAAGAGTTTGTAGGTAGACAGTGAGAGGAGAGAGGTTCAAAACGGAGATGAGCAGAAACTACTTCTCTCAGAGGGTTGTGAATCTGTGGAACTCACTGCCCCAGAGTGCAGTGGAGGCAGAATCAATCAATTAGCAGATTCAAAAGAGAGATGGATATGTTTCTGATGTAAAGCAGAATGAAGTGCGATTGAGAGCAGGCAGGAAAGTGGAGTTAAGATCAGGATAAGGTCAACCATGGTCGCGTTAAATGGGGAGGCAATGGCCTAGTGGTATTATTGCTGGACAATTAATCCAGAAACTCAGCTGATGTTCTGGGGACCCGGGTTCGAATCCCGCCACAGCAGATGGTAGAATTTGAATTCAATTTTTAAAAAATCTGGAATTAAGAATCTACTGGTGACCATGAAACCATTGTCGATTGTCGGGAAAGGACGATGGCACAGTGGGTTAGCACTGCTGCCTCAAAGCACCAGGGATCCAAGTTCGATTCCTGGCTTGGGTCACTGTCTGTGTGGAGTTTGCACATTCTCCCCGTGTCTGCGTGGGTTTCCTCCGGGTGCTCCGATTTCCTCCCACAGTCCGAAAGGTGTGCTGGTTAGGTGGATTGGCCATGATAACTTGCCCCTTAGTGTCAGGGGGAACGAGCTCGGGTAAATGCATAGGGTTATGGGTATAGATGGGACTGTGGTCAGTGCAGACTCGATGGGCCGAATGGCCTCCTTCTGCACTGTAGGATTCTATGATTCACCAATGTCCTTTAGGGAAGGAAATCTGCCGTCCTTACCCCGGTCTGGCCTACATGTGACTCCAGAGTCACCGCAATGTGGTTGACTCTCAACTGCCCTCTAAGGGCAACTAGGAATGGGCAATAAATGCTGGCCAGCCAGCGACGCCCATGTCCCACGGATGAATAAAAAATGACGGAGTGAGTTAGAAGGGCAGGATTGCCCACTCCCAACCCTAATCCCTGTGTTCTTATATTAATCCCCTGGGCAAGGTTGCAATAAGAAAAAAAATCGCAGGGGCATTAATAATAAACGATGCATTTCCTTTAAATAGTTCAATATATTAGTTAAAAAATAGTGAAACTTAAGGGGAAAAAAAGGGAAATTTTCTGGGATTTGTCATCTGCTCTGTATAGAAATAATAAAATGATGTGATGAATTATGAGTCACATTTCAGCGATTACATAGCTCCCTGCAATATAAATGTAATTATTTATGTAACCAGCAGGCTGTGCTGAATTAATCTCCCTAAAACTCATTTAGATTTACTTAACCATTTCTGTTGGCTGCGACACTGTACGTGCTGATCTTTATCATAATCAACCCACCCTTTGTTTTCCCCAAAATATTGAGGGGTACAATTTTATTATCCTGTCCCGGAGTGGGAGTGGACGGCAGGCCAGGCGAGTCGTGGCAGGCCAGGCCCCATTGTCATGGTGACTGCTTCCTTTCCAGCTGAAAGGTGGGGCCACAAATCCAGTGGGAGTCCGGACAGGCTAAACTGAAGGCCGCAAAGCAGCCAGGGGAATCTGGCTTGGGGGGGGGGGGGGGCGGGGGCGGGCATGGCAGCACGGTGGTTGGCACTGCTGCCTCACAGCGCCAGGGACCCAGGTTCAATTCTGGACCTGTGTGACTATGAGTGTGGAGTTTGCACGTTCTTCCCGTGTCTGCGTGGGTTTCCTCCGGGTGCTCCGATTTTCTCCCACAGTCTAAAGATGTGCGGGTTAGGGTGGATTGGCCATGCTAAATTGCCCCTTAGTGTCCCAAGATGTGTAGGTTAGGTAGATTGGCCATACTAAATTGCCCCTTAGTGTCCCAAGATGTGTAGATTAAGTAGATTGGCCATGCTAAATTACCCCTTGTGTCCTAAAATGTGTAGATTAAGTAGATTGGCCACGTTAAATTGCCCCTTAGTGTCCCAGGATGTGTAGATTAAGTAGGTTGGCCATGCTAAATTGCCCCTTAGTGCCCCAAGGTGTGTAGGTTAGATGGATTGGCCATGGTAAATGTGCAGGGTTGTTGTGATAGGACAGAGGGGAGGGCTTGAGTGGGATTGTCTTTCAGAGAGTCAGTGCAGACTCAATCAGCCAACTAGTCTGTTCCTGCACTGTAGGGATTCAATGGTTATCCGGGTGCAAGGATCAAAATCCCGGGATTCCCTCCCTAACCTGTGCATAGTGAACAGTGAGGAAGGTTATCTGGGATTGCAACGGGATCTTAATCAGTTGGGCCAGTGGGCCGATGAATGGCAGATGGAGTTTAATTTAGATAAGTGTGAGGTGATGCATTTTGGTCGAGCGAACCTACTTAGGCCCTACTCAGTTAATGGCAGGGCGTTGGGGAGAGTTATAGAACAAAGAGATCTAGGGGTACAGGTTCATAACTCCTTGAAAGTGGAGTCACAGATGGACAGAGTGGTGAAGAAGGTATTCAGCATGCTTGGTTTCATTGGTCAGAACATTGAATACAGGAGTTGGGATGTCTTGTTGAATTTGTACAAGACATTGGTAAGGCCACAATTGGAATACTGTGTGCAGTTCTGGTCACCCTATTATAGAAAGGATATTATCAAACTAGAAAGAGTGATTTACTAGGATGCTACCGGGACTTGATGGTTTGAGTTATAAGGAGAGGCTGGATAGACTGGGACTTTTTTCTCTGGAGCTGTAAGTTTTTCGGGCAACTCAGGCCTTTTTTTTATGAGCTGGGAAAAGGACTTGAACCCTAAGGAACTGTGAAAGTGGCCACACTTGACTGCAGGACTTGACCTGGTCAGTGAGCCCAGCCAGCCTGTGTGTGTGTGTGTGTGAAGGGGCCCAGTCCAAAAATTGCAAGCAGCCAGAAACCAGACAGACTGCTGATTAGGTTATCAGCAGCACAAAGAGAACCTCACGACATCACCAGACTAGGCCGGCAGCAAGACAATGCACCTGGTCTGGACTCAATACAGGTGATAATGGCCTTGTCCCAGAGCGAGGAGAAGCCCATTTCCCTAATGGGAAAACAATTAAACAATCTCCGATGGAACAATACAGGACAGCAAGGGACCTATCACCTGGGATAGGACCATCTGGTCTCTATGGACTGTAAGATCGCAGCTGCAAATAACGAGCAAGCCTTTGTCTGTGGAACTGCCGGCTGGAAGGGGGGCGGAGTTGTCAGGAAAAAGAATCCAAGTTTACAATATAAAAGGATGGTCAGGCCGGCCATGTTTTCTCTTTTCTCGTCGGACCAGCATGACAGCACTCTCCACTCGGTCGTCTCCAGTACGCAGCCTGAAGCCCACTGAGCAATTTAAACTAGGATTGTGAGTATCCCCTGGTAATTCGCGAAGTTCCCGAGATCATCATAGTGGATGAGGCTTTGGGGAAAGGGGGGGGCTTTTGCATGCATCTTTCATAGTTTAAGACACTGGTAAACTTGTATAAAGTAAGAATTCCGATGTGTCCGTTTTAGTATTCCTTCCATAGCTTATAGTCTTATAGAGCATAAGGCATGGTGTGTTGTTTTCCTGGTGCTTGGTGACCTTTGACCTTGATGTTTTAATAAATATATATATATATATCTTTGACTTCCGTTGGAGTCCGTTTTGATCTTTTCAATTTCTCACCAATGATCTCTGACCAAGTCACAATATAAATATTCCTTACCATAATTCCGGAGTCTAGAACTGAGGGTACCCTGGGCGCTTCGAAACCGCCCACTCAGGAAAGGCTGCCAGGTAGTGGATAGGCAGCAGTTTCCTTTTCTCTCTCTTGGGAGCGCTACTCTAGTGAAGTAGACGCAAGGTGGCCGTTGTTCCATCGGCGAGAGAGAGAATCACTCGGGCATTGGTGGGGTTTGGGTGACGGAGAACCCAACCTAAAATAAGCCCAGTGGAGTTAAAAAGAGGGATCCCGCTACAGAGCGTAGGAGGGTGAAGGGTGATCTTATAGAGGTCTATAAAATAATGAGGGGCATAGATCAGCTAGATAGTCAATATCTTTTCCCAAAGGTAGGGGAGTCTGAAACTAGAGGGCATAGGTTTAAGGTGAGAGGGGAGAGATACAAAAGGGTCCAGAGGGGCAATTTTTTCATACAGAGGGTGGTGAGTGTCTGGAACAAGCTGCCAGAGGTAGTACTAGAGGTGGGTACAATTTTGTCTTTTAAAAAGCATTTAGACCGTTACATGGGTAAGATGGACAAAGAGGGATATGGGCCAAACATGGGAAATTGGGACTTGCTCAATGGTAAAAAAAGGACGGCATGGACAAGTTGGGCCGAAGGGCCTGTTTCCATGCTGTAAACCTCCAATACTCCTCATGGATGGTTGCCTTTTAACCATTTGCAATGGGTGAAAAGAGCATTTTCTGGCAGCTTTTCCCAAGAACTTGGCAAAAAAGTGCTTATCAGGATTGTGGAACAAAGAAGTTGCATTTACATAATGTTTCGATCCAGGCGAGAAACTCCAAGGTGGTTAATGAAGTCAACCTCGACTGATTGAGGTTATTTTTAATGTCCACCTCAGTGTAAGGTAGTTCACCTGGAACGTCCCCGCCCCCATCCCCCCGCCCCCCCTCCACCGCCCACCTCCCTCGCCCTGGGCACTGCCCCCTGGCACTGACCCCCGACACTGTCCTCAGCACTGTCCCCTGGCACTGTCTCCCCAGCACCGTCCTTGGCACTGCCCCCTGGCACTGCCCCCCCCAGCACTGTCCCCTGGCATTGTCCCCTGGCACTGCCCCCCCCCAGCACTGTCCCCTGCCACTGCCCCCCCCCCAGGACTGTCCCCTGGCATTGTCCCCTGGCACTGTCTCCCCAGCACCGTCCTTGGCACTGCCCCCTGGCACTTACCCTTGGATGATCTGATCTGAAGGTTCAGCTTTCAACTGAACTGTGCACCTGCAAAACATTGGCCGGAATTATCCCCATCCCGCCCGCTGCTGGAATTGTAGCGGGCAGGTTGCGGAGAATGTGAAACCCCGTTGACGGTCGGGCAGGAATTTCCGGCTTTTAGGCCAGCGCGGCCAGAGAATTCTGCCCGTTATCTCTAACGACCTTAACATGGTCTTAATATCCTGCTTTTAACCAACTTGGCGCCAATCCATTTTTGGAGCAGGAATCCTTAGGTCGCCATGAAACATGGAGAAATAAATCACCCCCCGCCACCTCCCGCCACCTCCCTGTGCCTTTCTTGTGTATTTGCAACACTTTTTCTGTTAACTCTCATCAACTTTTTGTTTGTGCTAAATTAGCAAAAAGAAGGCACAGGACTCTCGGTGCCAAGGGCTGTAAACATGTCAGCAGCCAGATAAACAAGCAGAAATGAAATACCTGCTTGTCAGGCAATGCGGATGTTACAGATGGGTCGCTGCGCTCAACAATGTGAGGCATCTCACATCTGGTGCTTGTCAAATTGTGATCAAAACATCGCTGTGACTGCTCAGATGAAAGAAGTTTGGAAAAGTCTGACAGCACTTATTTGCTTCCACTTGCATATTGCTGAGGGAGGAAGGCAAAGTGAAGTCACTGTTGATTGCACCGGTGTATATCCAATGCTATTCTTCACCTTACTCAGCTGTCACATCCAACTTTCTTTCCTTCTGCTGTAATCTCACTCACTGCCCCGTCACCGTCATTTTTGAGTGACCTTTCTCCATGTATCATAGACTCCCTACAGTGCAGGAGCAGGCCATTTGGCCCATCGAGTCTGCACTGACTCTCCGACAGAACATCCCACTCAGGCCCTATCCCCTTAACCCCATTTATTTAGAAGAAAAGATAGTTTATTTATTAGGCACAAGTCGGCTTACATTAACACTGCAATGAAGTTACTGTGAAAATCCCTGAGTCGTCACACTCCGGCGTCTGTTCGGGTACACTGAGGGAGAATTTAGCACGGCCAATGCATCTAACCAGCACGTCTTTCAGACTGTGGGAGGAAACCAGAGCACCCGGAGGAAACCCACGCAGACACGGGGAGAACGTGCAGACTCCACACAGACAGTGACCCGAGGCCTGAATCGAATCCGGGTCCCTGGCGCTGTGAGGCAGCAGTGCTAACCACTGTGCCACTCTCCCTGCAGATCTTGGGACACTATGGGGCAATTTAGCATGGCCAATCCACCTAACCTGCACATCTTTGGACACCGAGGGGCAATTTAGCATGGCCAATCCACCTAACCTGAACGTCTTTCTACTGTTGGAGGAAACCGGAGCACCCGGAGGAAAACCATGCAGACACGGGGAGAACGTGCAGATTCCGCACAGTGTCCCAAGCTGGGAATCGAACCTGGGTCCCTGGGGCTGTGAGGCAGCAGTTCTAACCACTGTGCCACATATTTTTTTCATTCATTTTATGGGATGTGGCTAGGCCAGCATTTATTGTCCATCCCTAGTTGCCCTTGAGAAGGTGGTGGTGAGCTGCCTTCTTGAACTGTTGCAACTCCTGAGGTGTAGGTACATCCACAGTGCTGTTAGGGTTTTGATGGTAGAAGCATTGAGTGATATCAAATAGGCAGCAAGGCGACAGGCCATCTGGTCCAACTTGTCTGTACTGCTGTTTATATTCACCGATTCCCTTGCTGGAGTAACAGATGTGGAGACAGCAGTCATTTTATGACCCAACATTTGAAGACTTCTATAAACTTGCCAGCTCTCTTCGTCCAAAGTTCCAGAAAATTGTACACAATTCACTGTCACTAACAGGATTCACAAAACCAAATGTGCCAAGTGAAAGGAAACAGTCACTGGCCGGAATTTCCAGCCTTGTCCGCGGCTGGGATTCTCCAGTCCCGCTGCAGTGAATGGAGATTTTCTGAGTGCCAGATTCCCCATACTCGCTGGCAGCGGGGGCAGGGCTTCCGACGTCGGATGATTCCGGCTACTGGGTAGGATTTTATGGCCTTGCTCAGGCAAGATCGTAAAATCCCGCCCAAGGCCAACGGAGATTTCCGTCCTGGGAACCTGGTCCGCCCTGGAATTGGGGTAGGCGAGGCAATAGGATTTCAGCCACGATGTCTTTAAGGGATCAAAATGCTCCTTTAAGGGACATTGCCTTCTCCGCCTGTTTATGGCAAGGTTTGCAATGGGGCAGTAAAGCACCAGGGCGGCACAGTGGTTAGCACTGTTGCCTCACTGTGTCAGGGATTGGGTTCCATTCCGACCTCAGGTGCCTGGCTGTGTGGAGTTTGCACATTCATCCCGTGTCTGCGTGGGTTTCCTCCAGGTGCTCCGGTTTCCTCCCATAGTCCAAAAGGCATGCTGGTTAGGTACATGCTGGTTAGGTACATGCTGGTTAGGTACATGCTGGTTAGGTAAAGCTGGTTAGGTACATGCTGGTAGGTACATGCTGGTTAGGTACATGCTGGTTAGGTACATGCTGGTTAGGTAAAGCTGGTTAGGTACACGCTGGTTAGGTACATGCTGGTAGGTACATGCTGGTAGGTACATGCTGGTTAGGTACATGCTGGTTAGGTACATGCTGGTTAGGAACATGCTGGTTAGGAACATACTGGTTAGGTACATGCTGGTTAGGTACATGCTGGTTAGGTACATGCTGGTAGGTACATGCTGGTAGGTACATGCTGGTTAGGAACATACTGGTTAGGTACATGCTGGTTAGGAACATACTGGTTAGGTACATGCTGGTTAGGTACATGCTGGTTAGGAACATGCTGGTTAGATACATGCTGGTTAGGTACATGCTGGTTAGGTACATGCTGGTAGGTACATGCTGGTAGGTACATGCTGGTTAGGAACATGCTGGTTAGGTACATGCTGGTTAGGAACATGCTGGTTAGGAACATACTGGTTAGGTACATGCTGGTTAGGTACATGCTGGTTGGTACATGCTGGTTAGGTAAAGCTGGTTAGGTACATGCTGGTTAGGTACATGCTGGTTAGGTACATGCTGGTTAGGTACATGCTGGTAGGTACATGCTAATTAGGTACATGCTGGTTAGGTACATGCTGGTTGGTACATGCTGGTTAGGTAAAGCTGGTTAGGTACATGCTGGTTAGGAACATGCTGGTTAGGAACATACTGGTTAGGTACATGCTGGTTAGGTACATGCTGGTAGGTACATGCTGGTAGGTACATGCTGGTAGGTACATGCTGGTTAGGTAAAGCTGGTTAGGTACATGTTGGTTAGGAACATGCTGGTTAGGAACATACTGGTTAGGTACATGCTGGTTAGGTACATGCTGGTTAGATACATGCTGGTTAGGTACATGCTGGTAGGTACATGCTGGTAGGTACATGCTGGTTAGATACATGCTGGTTAGGTACATGCTGGTTAGATACATGCTGGTTAGATACATGCTGGTTAGATACATGCTGGTTAGGTGCTTCCCTTCCCTGCCTTTTTCCCATCGCCCTTTATCCCACTTTTGATCAAATATTTATCCATCCCTTTCTTGAATCCATTGATTGATTCCGCACCCACTGCACTCTGGGGCACTGAGTTCCATAGATTCACAACCCTCTGTGAGAAGTAGCTTCTGCCTTGAACCTCCCCGCTCTTACTCTACAACTATGGCCTCCTTTCTAGACTGTTCTAGAAGGGGGAACATTTGGTTAACATTTACTTTATCAATCCTGTTGAGTATTTTATATCCCCCAATCAAGCTCCCCTTCAGTGTTCTGCACTCCAGCGAGTACAAGCCCAAGCTACTCAACCGCTCCTCTTACGACAGCCTCTTCAAACTTGGAATCAATCCAGTGAACCTCTTCTGGACCACCACTACATCCTTCCTGAAAGAAGAAGGTCAAGTCAACAGTGGCTCAGTGGTAGACATGTTGTCTCTGCGTCAGAAGGTTGTGAGTTCAGATCCCACTCCGGGACTTGTAATACAATTGCCAGGCTGTGGGATGCCTTGCTGCAGTCCTGAGGGGAGTGCTGCACTGTTGGAAGTCCATTCTTCTGGATAAGATGTGAAACCAAGGCCCCAGTCAGGTGGAGGCAAGAGAGCCCACTGCATTGTTTGGGCTCAGGCCTAGACGTGTTCCTCAACCAACACATTACCTGACAATTTGACCTCCTTGCTGTTTGTGGGAGCTTCTTGTGCACAGGTTGGCTGCAGTGTTTCCGATATACATCTTAAAAGTACTTCACTGGCTGTATAAAGTGGGCATCCTGAGGTTGTGAAGGGTGCTGTATAAATGTAACTTTTTGTTCTTTCCTTGTTGAATTTATGGTGCTTAATGTGGCCTTGCTGCCTTTCCTCAAGGGAAGATGGATGGCAAACCATGAACAGAAGTTGCTGTTACAAAATTACACTCCATAAAGCTTCCTTCTGGGATGACATTATCAAATTATTGAGGTAATTACTTTATATTTTTTAGAATGCTCATTATGTGGAGTATTCTGAATGTCAGCTGCAAAACAGTTGCATGCTTGGCTAAGTTCCACAGTGCAGGGCGGACAGTCCTCATAACATGGAATCATGGAATCCCCACAGTGCAGAAAGAGGCCATTCGGCCCAGCGAATAATCCCACCCAGGCTCTATCTGCATGACCCCACACATTTACAATGGCCAATCCACCTAACCTACACATCTTTGGATACTAAGGGGCAATTTAGCATGGCCAATCCACCTAACCAGCACATCTTTGGATACTAAGGGACAATTTAGCATGGCCAATCCTCTTAACCTGCACATCTTTGGACACTAAGGGGCAATTTAGCATGGCCAATCCATCTAACCTGCACATCTTTGAACAATAAGAGGCAATTTAGCTTGGCAATCTACCTAACCTATACATCTTTTGGACACAAAGGGACAATTTAGCATGGCCAATGCACCTAATCTGCACATCTTTGGACATTAAGGAACAATTTAGCATGGGCAACACACCTAACCTGCACATTTTTGGACTGTGGAAGGAAACCGGAGCACCCGCAGGAAACCTATGCAGACACGGGGAGAATATGCAAGCTCCACGCAGACAGTCACTTGAGGCTGAGTGGTGGTGAGCTGCCTTCTTGAATCGCTGCAGTCCACATGCTGTGGGTTGGTCCACAATGCCGTTAGGGAGGGAATTCTGGGATTTCGAGCCAGCAACTGCCAAGGTATGGCGACATATTTCCAAGTTAGGATGGTGAGTGGCTTGGAGGGGAACTTGCAGGTGGTGGTGTTCCCATGTATCTGCTGCCCTTGTCCTTCCAGTAGGAAGTGGTCGTGGGTTTGGAAGGTGCTGTCTAAGGATCTTTGGTGAATTGCTGCAGTGCATCTTGTAGATGGTACACACTGCTGCTACTGAGCATCGGTGGTGGAGGGAGTGAATGTTTGTGGATGTGGTGCCAATCAAGCGGGGCTGCTTTGCCCTGGATGGTGTCGAGCTTCTTGAGTGTTGTTGGAGCTGCACCCATCCAGGCAAGTGGGGAGTATTCCATCACACTCCTGACTTGTGCCTTGTAGATGGTGGACAGGCTTTGGGGAGTCAGGAGGTGAGTTACTCACCGCAGGATTCCCAGCCTCTGATCTGCTCTTGTAGCCACTGTGTTTATGTGGCAAGTCCAATTGTGTTTCTGGTCAATGATATTGACAGTGGGGGATTCAGTGATGGTAACACCATTGAGGAGTTATTTCAGATGTCATAAGAACATAAGAACTAGGAGCAGAACTAGGCCATTTGGCACCTGGAGCCTGCTCTGCCATTCAATAAGATCATATTCCATCACACTCCTGACTTGTGCCCTGTAGACGGTGGATAGGCTTTGGGGAGTCAGGAGGTGAGTTACTCGCCGCAGTATTCCCAGCCTCTGACCTGCTCTTGTAGCCACTGTGTTTATGTGGCGAGTCCAGTTCTGATCAATGGTAACCCCAAGGATGTTGACAGTGGGGAGGGGGGTTCAGTGATGGCAACACCATTGACTGCCAAGGGGCGGTGGTTAGATTGTGATGGGTATAGTGCTGTGGAAACTCAACTAACAATCACAAGTCACCAAACTTAATGACCTTCATAGGATTTGTAAACAGATGTTAGTTAGGGTGATAACAACGCAGACTGAGGAGCCTCGGCATCCCCAGCCTCCCAGTGAGCTTACAGGGACATCTGCAGCCTGCATAATTCTGCTCATTAGGTATGTAGCTGGAGGTTCTATCCAGCTGTACAGCAAAATATGATGACTAAAAGATATAATTATATAACACAGCCTTTTGTATTAAGGAGACACCCTGCAGAGACACGCTGTGTCTTCCCAGCATTTGCTTGTAAAATAAACTCCTTGGTTATTCAAAATTTATAGACCCGAGAGTGATTTCCTTTTCCACCACAATCCAGATTAGGACTGTAGCCCTCATTCTGAAATTCTGTGGCGGGATATGCTTGGGCTCGCAATGAAGGTATTAACACTGCGGAACAAGTAATTGGTCACAGTATAACTTGCATTCATTTAGCACCTTTCATAACCTCGGGACGTCTTCACAACGAGTGGCACGGTGGCAGAGGGGTTAGCACTGCTGCCTCACAGCGCCAGGGAACCGGGTTCGATTTCGGCCTCGGGTGACTGTCTGTGCAGAGTTTGAGCATTCTTCCCACGTCTGCGTGGATTTCCTACGGGTGCTCCGGTTTCCTCCCACAGTCCAAAGATGTGCAGGCTACGTGGATTGGCCATGCTAAATTGCCTCTTCGTGTCCAAAAGATGTGCAGGTTAGGTGCATTGGCCATGGTAAATTACTCCTTGGTGTCCAAAGATGCGCAGGTTAGGTGGGTTGGCCATGCTAAATTGCCCCTTAATGTCCAAAAGATGTGCAGGTTAAGTGATTGGCCATGCTCAATAGCCCCATAGTGTCCAGAAGATGTCTAGTTTAGGTGGATTGTCCCTTAGTGTCCAAAAGATGTATAGGTTAGATGCATTGGTCATGGTAAATGATCCCTTAATGTCCAAAAGATGCGCATGTTAAATGGATTGGCCATGGTAAATTGTCCCTTAGTGTCCAAAAGATGTATAGATTAGGTGGATTGGCCATGCTAAATTGTCCTTAGTGCCGCAAGATGTGCAGGTTAGGTGGATTGGCCATGCTAAATTATCTGGGTGAAGAAATTTTTCCTCACCTCAGTCCTAAAAGGTTAACACCTTATCCCCAAACTATGACCCATAGTTTGGGACTCCCCCCCCCCCCCCCCCCCCCCCCCCACCCCACCAGGAACATTCTTTCCAATACATAATATTTATTGGCAGAGTGGTTAGCCCACTGCTGCCTCACAGCGCCAGGGAACCGGGTTCGATTCCGGCCTCGGGTGACTGTCTGTGCAGAATTTGAGCATTCTTCCCATGTCTGTGTGGGTTTCCTCCGGGTGCTCCGGTTTCCTCCCACAGTCCAAAGATGTGCAGGCTACATGGACTGGCCATGCTAAATTGCCTCTTCGTGTCCAAAAGATGTGCAGGTTAGGTGCATTGGCCATGCTAAATTGCTCCTTGGTGTCCAAAGATGCACAGGTTAGGTGGATTGGCCATGCTAAATTGCCCCATAGCGTCCAAAAGATGTCTAGTTTAGGTGGATTGTCCCTTAGTGTCCAAAAGATGTATAGGTTAGATGGATTGGTCATGGTAAATTATAGCTTAACATCCAAAAGATGCGGAGGTTAAATGGATTGGCCATGGTAAATTGTCCCTCAGTGTCCAAAAGATGTATAGGTTAGGTGGATTGGCCATGGTAAATTGTCCCTTAATGTCCAAAAGATGTGCAAGTTAAGTGGATTGGCCATGCTAAATAGCCCCATAGTGTTCAAAAGATGTCTAGTCTAGGTGGATTGTCCCTTAGTGTCCAAAAGATGTATAGGTTAGATGGACTGGCCATGCTAAATTGCCCCTTAGTGTCCCAAGATGTGCAGGTTAGGTGGATTGGCCATGCTAAATTACCCCTTAATGTCCAAAAGATGTGCAGGTTAGGTGGATTGGCCATGGTAAATGTGTGGGCATACAGGGATAGGGCGGGGGAGAGATCCTGGGTAAGATAGAGAGCCAGTGTGGACTCGACGGGCTGAATGGCCTCTTCTGCACTGTAGGGAGTCTATGATTCTAAGTTCACAACCTCCCAACACTCGTATCACCAAGTTGCAATCAGTTTTTTAATCAACCTTTGCACAATGTTAGGACATTGCCCATTAATGCAAAGTGGGAAAAATGAACTCTGGATTGATTATTTACTGAATAAGCAGAGTTTGTGTGCAAGAAAAGCTGGACGTGTAACTCAGCCGAGCGTATTACCATCTATCACAGCCCTTCTGCTTGCTAAGAGAAAGGCCAAGGTGCCAATGAATGCAGCCATGCCCTAAAAAAAGGAACTGCTGACAGGCGAATCTACAATTCCGTCACTTCCTCACTGCACTGTCCATGGGGACTGGTACTGGGCAGCACACAGACGGTAGGGTGATGGGATGGTTGCCAAACGCTGGGATAGACACAGAACAAAGACCTATTGCCATGTCCAAGCGGACTTACAAAGTCATCACGGACGGGAGAAAGAAGGTCAGAAAGAAAATGCCAAACTTTGCAAGTTCTCAGCTCCCGTTGTGCAAAGCTTGGCCCGCAATGCGATAATTAAAAAGTTGTTATCTTTTGGGCTCAGTTCTGGATCACCCAGGGCCACATGCTGAGGCTTAAAGCCGAAGAACCACCTCGTGCATGACAATCGCTTCATTAATGCTGCTTGGGTATTCGAAACACAGAAACTAGAAGCAGGAGTAAGGCCATTCGACCATTTTGATCATGGCTGATCGTCACATTCGGCACGGCGGCACAGTGGTTAGCACTGCTGCCTCACAACGCCAGGGACCCGGGTTCAATTCCGGCCTTGGGTCACTGTCTGTATGGAGTTTGTGCATTGTCTGTGTGGGTTTCCTCTGGGTGCTCCGATTTCCTCCAAAGACGCGCAGGTTAGGTTTATTGGCCATGCTACATTGTCCCTTAGTGTCCCAAGATATGTAGATTAGGGGGATTTGCAGGGTGAATATGTGGGGTTATGGTGATAGGGACTGGGTGGGATTCTTGTCGGTGCAGGCTCAATGGGCCAAATAGCCTCCTTCTGCACTGTAGGGAAACAGGAGGAGGCCATTCAGCCCTTCGAGCCTGTTCCGCCATTCATTATGATCATGGCTGATCATTAAATTCAATATCCTGATCCCCCTTTCCCCCCTATACCCTTGATCCCTTTAGCCCCAAGAGCTATATCTAATTCCTTCTTGAAATCATTTTGGCCTCAACTACTTTCTGTGGTAGTGAATTCCACACATGCACCACCATCTGGGTGAAACAATTTTTCCTCACCTCAGTCCTAAAAGGTTAACGCCTTATCCCCAAACTATGACCCCTAGTTTGGGACTCCTCCCCCCCAGCCCCCATCAGGAACATTCTTTCCAATACAGAATATTTATTGAGTTGCTGGGGTATGGGGAATGGGAGCTTTATGGGGGTGACATGGTGGCACAGAGGTTAGCACTGCTGCCTCATAGTGCCAGGTTCCTGGGTTCGATTCCAACCTTGGGTCACTGTCTGGGTGGAGTTTGCACGTTCTCCCCGAGTCTGCGTGGGTTTCCTCCGGGAGCTCCGGTTTCCTCCCACAGTCCAAAGATGTGCGGGTTAGGTGGATTGGCCATGCTAAATTTCCCCTTAGTGTCAGGGAGATTAGTTAAGGTAAATGCATGGAGTCGTGGGGATAAGGTCAGGGTGGGATTGTGGTCGGTGCAGACTCGATGGGCCGAATGGCCTCCTTCTGCACTGCAGGATTCTATTGAAACACCTTTTACTACAAGCTATATATCACCGGGATTGGGGGGGATTGGGGGGGTGTGGTGGTTGGGGGGGGGGGTGGTTGGGGGGGGGGGGTGCTTTAAGGTGATTGAAGCCTTCAACGTGCACATCTTTTGACATTAAGGGGAAATTTAGCATGGCCAATTAACCTAACCTGCACATCTTTGGACACTAAGGGGCAATTTAGCGTGGCACTTTCTGGGTGGTTGGGGGCATGGCTGGGCATTGTTCATCTGCCAATTATTCTTTCATGAGGTGGGGGCAATCATTTTCAGTTTATGTCCGTGGTGCTAGTGTGGCTTCCTTTCTACTCAAACTTTGGGAGTCATTTTCCAACGCGAAACCCATTAAAACTCGGACTTGCTTGAGTTAATTCTCCGTGCCAGTCCACAGAAATGCCAAGAGTTGTTTACTATCCCTGCTTCCCTTTGAACAAAGGGCGGTTAAGAGCCAATCACATTGCGTTGGGCCTGGAGCCACATGTAGGCCAAACCAGCTAAGGATGGCATTCTTCCTACTCTGAAGGGCATTGGTGAGCCAGATGGGTTTTTTTTTTAATCCAAGATTGTCAATCAGTCCAGGCCACCATCACTGAGACCAGCTTTACAGTCCAAGATTTATTAATTGTATTTAATTTCCACCAGCTGCCCTGGCAGCATTTGAACTCATGTCCCCAGGGCATTAGGCTGAGCCTCAGTACTCCTGCTCCAGTGATATTACCACTCTGTCACCATGTCCCCCTTACAATCGCACTTATAATTCCAGCATATGTCCACGGTGCTAGTTTGGCTTGCTTCCTACTCAAACATTGGAAGCCATTTTCTAATACGAAACCCATTGAGGCTATCAATTGGACATATCTGAGTTAAGTCCCTTCATCCCACAGGACGGCATGGTGGTACAGTGGTTAGGACTGCTGCCTCACAGCGCCAGGGACACGGGTTCAATTCCGGCCTTGGGTGACTGTCTGTGTGGAGTTTATACGTTCTCCGCGTGTCTGTGTGGGTTTCCTCCGGGTGCTCCGGTTTCATAGAACATAGAATATTACAGTGCAGTACAGGCCCTTCGGCCCTCGATGTTGCGCCGACCAGTGAAACCAATCTAAAGCCCCTCTAACCTACACTATTCCAATATCATCCATATGTTTATCCAATAACCATTTGAATGCTCTTAATGTTGATGAGTCCACTACTGCTGCAGGCAGGGCATTCCACGCCCTTACTACTCTCTGAGTAAAGAACCTACCTCTAACATCTGTCCTATATCTCTCACCCCTCAATTTAAAGTGATAAAGTTGTAATAATCTCACCCCTCAATTTAAAGCTATAAAGTTATAAAGTTTCCGCCCACTGTCTGAAAGATGTGCAGGGTAGGTGGATTGGCCATGCTAAATTGCCCTTTAGTGTCCAAAGATGTGCGGGTTAGGTGGATTGGCCATGCTAAATTGCCCTTTAGTGTCCAATGATGTGCGGGTTAGGTGGATTGGCCATGCTAAATTGCCCTTTAGTGTCCAAAGATGTGTAGGTTAGAAGGATTTGTTGGGTACACACATGGGGTTGCGAGCATAAGGCAGGGGAGAGGGCCTGGGTAAGATAGTCTGTCAGAAAGTCGGTATAGACAGGATGGGCCAAATGGCCTCCTTCTGCACTGTAGGGATCTATCTGTTCAGAGCAACAGCAAGAGTGAATTACAGCAGTTGGAACGTGCTGCTTTGCTTTTGGGGAAAACATTCGTTGGTGTAACTTCTCCAAGCTGACTATGCGCCCAAATTGAAATCCGTTTTCAAATGAAAGCGTAATGCATTTTATTACTTGGCTCTCATCATGCTTTGATGGTTAAGCACTGGGACGATTTGCTGCTAATGGAGTGATGACTATAATACCTGGCTAATAGCAGCCCTTGGTATTCAAGTCTCTTATTTAATCACAATGTTCTCCCACTGAGCTCGGCATAATTCAACCACACAGCAAATGGAAACATGAAATTACCAGGAAGGATAAAAAAAAATCATTACAATGAGATGTTATTTGGGCCCATGCTTAATAATCTTATCTTCGAGAATGAAATACGCATCATGGAGACACAGAGAAAATGGGCAAACAGTAGTAAAAAGAAGTCATCCTGAGATTATTCAGGGATAACATTTCTTCAATCACAGTTTTTTCTCATTAAGGTTCAGACTTGTAGGCATCATCCACATACAATAAACTCAATAAGTTGTGCTAAGAGTTGATGATAAACACTGTTCATCTCCTTCCCCCGTTCACGGACTTGCAATTTAAACAGGTGAGTTCCTTAAATACAAAGGATAAATTCAGTGGGCGGCACAGTGGTTAGCACTGCCTCACGACTCCAGGGACACGGGTTCGATTCTGGCCTCGGGTAACTGTCTGTGTGGAGTCTGCACGTTCTCCCTGTGTCCGCGTGGGTTTCCTCCGGGTGCTCCGGTTTCCTCCCAGTCCAAAGGTGTGCAGGTTAGGTGGATTGGCCATGCTAAATTCTCCCACAGTGTCCAAAGATGTGCAGGTTAGGGGGATTCGCCATGCTAAATTGCCCCTTAGTGTCCAAACATGTGCAGGTGAGGTGGATTAGCCGTGATAAATTATCCCTTAGTGTCTCAAGATGTGCAGGTTAGGTAGATTGGTCATGCTAAATTTCCCCTTCCTGTCCCAAAGATGTGCAGGTTAGGGGGATTGGCCATGCTAAATTGCCCCTTAGTGTCCAAAGATGTGCAGGTGAGGTGGATTGGCCATGATAAATTATCCCTTAGTGTCACAAGATGTGCAGGTTAGGTAGATTGGCCATGCTAAATTGCCCCTTAGTGTCCCAAGATGTGCGGGTTAGGTGGATTGGCCATGCTAAATTGCCCCTTAGTGTCCCAAGATGTGCGGGTTAGGTGGATTGGCCATGCTAAATTGCCCCTTAGTGTCCAAAGATGTGCAGGTGAGGTGGATTGGCCATGCTAAATTGTCCTTTAGTGTCTCAAGATGTGCAGGTTAGATAGCTTGGCCATGCTCAATTTCCCCTTAGTGTCCCAAAGATGTGCAGGTTAGGGGGATTAGCAGGGCAAATACGTGAGGTTACGGGATAGGGCTGTCAGAGGGTTGGTGCAGACAAATGGCCTCCTTCTGCACTGTAGTTGATCAAGGATTCTATGAAATACGCTGATTAAGTGTGAAGCTCTGTTTCCGTTGCCTGTTCAGTGATCTGTCAAAGATTTATTGGCGCTTATCAAGACAGCATTAAAATCCGGATGGTCTGGGAATCCGGATGCTCCGCCATTCATTTTGATCATGGCTGATCATCAAATTCAATATCCTGATCCCCCTTTCCTCCCATATCCTTTGATCCCTTTAGCCCCAAGAGCTATATCTAATTTCTAGACGAGGGGATTTTCACAGTAACTTTTAAAGTTTATAAAGTTTTTTTTTATTAGTGTCACAAGTAAGCTTACATTTGCAATGAAGTCACTGTGAAAATTCCCCAGTCACCACACTCCGGTGCCTGTTCGGGTACACTGAGGGAGAATTTAGCACGGCCAATGCACCCTAACCAGCACATCTTTCAGACTGTGGGAGGAAACCGGAGGAAACCCACGCAGACACGGGGAGAACGTGCAGACTCTGCACAGACAGTGACCCAAGCCGGGGATCGATTCCGGGTCTCTGGTGTTGTGAGGCAGCAGTGCTAACCACTGTGCCACCGCATCGTCCTTGCAGCAACTTCGTTGCAGTGTTAATGTAAGCCTACTGGTAACACTAATAAATTAACTTACACATGACCAGTTTTTGCATCATCCCTGAATTTCTTAATCATTCCCTTAACATTCCAGTCCAGATCTGTGATTATGTGGCCCAGAAAAGCAAGGAACCCTGCAGAATTCAAATCAAATTCAAAAAATTCAAAATTCAAATTCAAATTCAATTCAAATTCAAATTCAAATTCAAATTCAAAGAATTCCCTGGAAACACAGTTCCCCGGTCGCAAAAACATCTATGAACCATTATCTTTTTCTCCCTGTTTCTGACTTAGTTAAGAAAATTAAAAACAGAATACAGTACAGCAGAGCGAACAACAAGGTAATAATTTACCCACTAATCTAAACTACATTATAAGCATCAAAGAGCATTCATCCATATGTTATGTCACATAAATTACTCTTTTATTCACTTACGATCATGTTTAATTTATATTTCTAATATATACGCCAATTGGCCCTTATTATTATCCAATTTCAATAGCTCCAATGTGAAGATTTGATGACAATCTGTGGGCTGCCATTCTGCTTCAGAATCAGTTATTAATGTGTTGCTTGTGTTATTGATATAAGCTCAGATTCAATATTTATTAGGGGCAGGATTTTACGGCCTTTGTCTGTCCCGAGACCGTAAAACCCCGCCCGAGTCAACAGACCTTCCCATTGTCCGTCCTTCACCCACTCCCATTCCCGTGGCGGGTGGGAGGGTAAAATTCCAGTTTGAGACATAGAATTTGGAGTCAAAGTGACATTTTTCTCCCCCAAGAGGAGTTTGAATATTGTGCTTGTGAATTTTATATTCCATGACTGAGATTTTCTTTGGCCATGCTTGTCACATCAGGGTGTTCTGATGTTGATTAACTGTAGCCATTATTAAGCTAATAGCCATCACTTGATGTATTGGCTATTTGTGGTTTATTGCGATGTTAGTCAAATCTGCATGCCTCTGTGTCATCATTTAGATATCGTACTTTGTTATTGAGGCAGATTATTCCTAGGCCCCAGACTGAAGCTGAAGCTTTAGAAGGATGAGGAGGTATCTTATAGAAACCTATATACAGTGCAGCCCCGTTTTAACGTGATGGTTGGGGTCCATAAAATGGTATCGCAAATGTTATCGGGGTCGCGCTAAATCACTAAACCGGAAAAGAGTCCATCGCGTCATATCCGATTTCGCACTAAATCGGGGCGCGTAAAATCGGGGTTCCACTGTAATTATGAAGGGAATAGCTAAGATAGAAGCAGGGAGGTTGTTTCCACTGGCGGGTGAAACTAGAACTAGGGGGCATCACCTCAAATTAAGGGGAAGTAGATTTAGGACTGAGTTGAGGAGGAACTTCTTCACCCAAAGGGTTGTGAATCTGTGGAATTCCCTGCCCAGTGAAGCAGTTGAGGCTACCTCATTGAATGTTTTTAAGGCAAGGATAGATAGAATTTTGAACAGTAAAGGAATTAAGGGTTATGGTGAGTGGGAGGGTAAGTGGAGCTGAGTCCATGAAAAGATCAGCCATGATCTTATTGAATGGCGGAGCAGGCTCGAGGGGCCAAATGGCCTATTCCTGCTCCTAGTTCTTATGACATCTGAAATAACTCCTCAATGGTGTTACCATCACTGAATCCCCCATTGTCAACATCATTGACCAGAAATACAACTGGACTCGCCACAGAGTCTAGGAATACTGCGGTAAGTAACTCACCTCCTGACTCCCGAAGCCTGTCCACCATCTACAAGGCACAAGTCAGGAGTGTGATGGAATACTCCTCACTTGCCTGGATGGGTGCAGCTCCAACAACACTCAAGAAGCTCGACACCATCCAGGACAAAGCAGCCCGCTTGATTGGCACCACATCTACAAACATCCACTCCCTCCACCACCGACGCTCAGTAGCAGCAGTGTGTACCATCTACAAGATGCACGGCAGCAATTCACCAAAGATCCTTAGACAGCACCTTCCAAACCCACGGCCACTTCCATCTAGAAGGACAAGGGCAGCACGTACATGGGAACACCAGCACCTGCAAGTTCCCCTCCAAGCCATGACTTGGAAATTTATCGGCCATTCCTTCACAGTCTCTGGGTCAAAATCCTGGAATTCCCTCCCTAGCGGCATTGTGGGTCAACCCACAGCACGTGGACTGCAGCGATTCAAGAAGGCAGCTCACCACCACCTTCTCAAAAGGGCAACTAGGGATGGGCAATAAATGCTGACCAGCCAGCGACGCCCATGTCCCACGAATGCATAAAAAAATGGACCGGTATCCCTTCACCAGATTTGTTTTACTTACAAACTTATCTCCACCCCTAAGAATGCTTCAGGTACAAAGTCAGAATCTCCAGTGTCAGTAGCCCTGACATTCCTCATTATATATGCCAGTGAGACTCCCTGATTGAACAGGCAATCGTTACCTCAATCAGGGAGATCATACTCCACTTCATGGACCTCATTGAGGTCATTATACATCCATATTGCAATCTTGGGGTCAGGGTGCCATCCACAAGACTGGCACATATTTCTTGGAAATAATTGAAGAAGTTTGCCCCTGCTTTGTACTGCCACCATGATCTATGGACTCTTGGAGTGGTAACTGGCATCTGGCATGTGTGTCCTCTCTTACTGTGGTAGGTGCGTTAAATTGGTTTATTAACACTATATAAATGTTAGGTTACAGAGTAGGTATGTCGCTCCTAAGCATAGTGTATTCCATCTTCTCTCTGGTGAATTTTCCGCCTGCACTCATCCCAAAACCAGAAAATCCCACCTAAGGCCAACGGACTTTTCCATGGTCCGTCCCTTGCCCGCGACTATTCCTGAGCCAAACGGAACGGGAAAATTCCGCCCAAAGTGTCTAGCACATGACTATTGATGTCACTATTACATCATCTTCAACACATTAGCATATCTATTCTATTTTTTATTCATTGGTGGGACATGGGCGTCGCTGGTTGGCCAACATTTATTGCCCATCCCTAGTTGCCTTTGGAGGGCAGTTAAGAGTCAACCATTTCTGTGGCTCTGGAGTCACATGTGGGCCAGACCAGGTAAGGATGGCAGATTTCCTTCCCTAAAGGATATCAGTGAACGAGATGGGTTTTTACGACAATTGACAATGGTTTCATGGTCATCAGTAGACTTTTAATTCCAGATTGTTATTGAATTCTAATTGCATCATCTGCCGTGGTGGGATTCGATCCCCAGTCCCCTGAACATTACCCTGGGTCTCCGGATTACTAGAATCATAGAATCCCTACAGTGCAGGAGGAGGCCATTCGGCCCTTCGAGTCTGCATTGATCACAATCCCACACAGGCCCTATTCCCATAACCCCACATATTTACTCTGCTAATCCCCCTGACACTAGGGTTAATTTAGCATGGTCAATCAACCTAATCCGCACAACCTTTGGACTGTGAGAGGAAACTGGAGCACCCGGAGGAAACCCACGCAGACACGGGAAGAATGTGCAAACTCCACACAGACAGTGACCCGAGGCCGGATTCGAACCTGGGTCTCTGGCGCTGTGAGGCAGCTAACCACTGTGCCACCGTGCCGCCCAGTGCTAGTCCAGCGACAATACCACTGCATCACCGCCTCCCCCATTAACTACAGTCTATTCTCCTAGAACTTCTGCAGTTGTTGTGCCGATGGTCTACAATAGGATATATAAACATAAGAACTCGGCAGGTCAGGCAGAATCTGTGGAGAGAGAAGCAGAGTTAACGGACAGAATTCCCCAACCTGCGGCTGGGATTCTCCGGAGTTTCGGCTGAGTGCCAGAATCTTCCGTCCTCGCCGGCAGCCATGATGGGACTACGAAATTGGAGAATTCCAGCCAACATTTCATATCGTTGACCTTTCACCCGAATTGCAGGAAGTTCTAAATGTAAGAGTTCTTAAACCAGGGGAAGAGGGCTGGGGGAGGACGAAGAACGAAAAAGAAGAGGGTGAAGACCAGGGGAGATTAAACAACAAAAGATTTCATGATGCAATGGCCAAGGAGGATGGGATTGGAGAGAGTGATGAAACAAAGGTTGTGTTTAAGTGAGGTGTGAACGGCTACACAAGACATCAGTCCGGGTGGGGAGAGAGGGTGTTCTTCCTTCGTCCATCTGAAGCAACATGGAAAGAGAGCCAATCTCGATGGGCCAAATGGCCTCCTTCTGCAATGTAGGATGCTGTAGTATTCCATGAGAAGAATGAATCAAGACCAACCCAGCAAAACAGAGAGGGAACAAAGCACGCGGCACAAGATGGAAGCCGAGGTTACGATATAAAGTTGTCGAACTTGACATTGAGTCCCAGTAGATGCAGAGTGCCAAATCGAAAGCCTCAAGCTTGCTTGGGATTCAATGGAATGCTGTATAAGACTAAGGGCAGTAAAGTCGTCTTGGGAGCAAGGTGGTGAATTCAAATGACAAAACCTGGAATCTCTGCATCATGGAAAGTGAAGAAGCAGGCCATTCAGCCCATCGGTCTGCACTGGCAGAACACCTTATCCAGACCCTATCTCTGCAAACTCACATATTTACCCCATTAATGTCCCCTAACCTGCACATCTTTGGACACTAAGGGGCAATTTAGCATGGCCAGTCCACCTAACCTGCACATCTTTGGATACTAAGGGGCAATTTAGCATGGCCAGTCCACCTAACCTGCACATCTTTGGATACTAAGGGGCAATTTAGCATGGTCAATCCACCTAACCTGCACATCTTTGGCTTGAGTCACTGTCTGTGCAGAGTCCGCACGTTCTCCCCGTGTCCGCGTGGGTTTCCTCCGGGTGCTCCGGTTTCCTCCCACAGTCCAAAGATGTGCGGTTTAGGCTGATTGGCCATGGTAAATTGAGCCGCAGTGTCGGGGGGACTAGCAGAGGTTACAGAGTAGGGCCTGGCTGGGATTGTGATCGGTGCAGACTCGATGGGCCAAATGGCCTCCTCCTGCACTGCAGGGATTCTATGAAATCTATGAAATGTGTTTTTTACAAAAGTCAACAATGGTTTCATGATCATGATTAGACTTTTAATTCCAGATTTTATTTTTAGTGAATTTTAATTCTAAATTTAGTGAATTTAATCTTAATTTAATTTTAGTGAATTCTAAATTTTAAATTTAGGTGATTTTAAATTCTACCACCTGGGATTTGAACCTGTGTCCCCAGAACAATACCCTGGGTCTCTTGGATTACTTATTCACAATGTCATTACGCCAGCACCTCCCCAATTTATAAGGCACAAGTCAGGAGTGTGAGTGAATACTTTCCTATACTGCCACGGGAATCGTAGCTGGTGGGGGGATGGACAATGCAAAGGTCCGTTGGCCTCGGGCAGGATTTAGGGTGAGGGTGGCTGGAAAACCCTGCCCTATTTGCCTGGATGGGTGCAGCTCCAACAACACTCAAGGAGTTTGACGCCATCCAGGTCAAAGAGGCCTGTTTGATTGGCACCCCGTCCACCGCCTTAAACATTCGCTCCCTCCCTCCTGACGTGGCAGCAGTGTGCGTACCATCTGCAAGATGCACCACAGCGACTCACCAAGGCTCCTTCAACAGCACCTTCCTGACCTATGACCACTGCCCTCTAGGAGGACAAGGACAGCAGACACAGGGAAACCACCTGGAGGTTGCCTCCACGCCACTCACCATCCTGGCATGGAGATATATCGCCGTTCCTTCACTGACATTGGGTCACAATCCTGGAACACCCACCCTAACAGCACAGTGGGTGTACCTATTGGACTGCAGTGGTTCAAGAAAGCAACTCATAGCCACCTTCCCAAGGACAAATAGGGATGGGCTAGTTGGTCTGGTCAGTGACACCCATATCCTTTGTTTGTGGTCCCCAGAAGGGGAGGGGGTTTTAGTTCAGTCGGGCAGCATGGTCGGTGCAGGCTTGGAGGGCTGAAGGGCCTGTTCCTGTGCTGTAATTTTCTTTGTTCTTT